>NW_024962250.1:9206227-9266285 GCF_019238085.1 Lagopus leucura
AACCAACAACCAGAAACAAAACCCACTCACTGAATTATTTCTGTCCTGCTATTGCACTGGAGGAATTCCATTTTCTTTGCCTTTACTGGGTGAATGTAAGTAGCTCATCCTATTCTTAACCTTTCTTACCCTTCTTGGTATGGAGGGGGACTGATAACTAGTATTCTATATTTTGTTCTTGATCTGTTTTTGTCCTGGTTTGTTGTGTGATCTTAGAAGTAAGTTCCTTCCCCTCTGTTCCTCAATGGTAAAATGTGTGTTATGATTTTTACCTGTTTAAGAAATATTGGATTTGATTATATGATGAGCAAGTTCAAGGGGGACTGCTAGATTGCTCTCTCAGGACACTGGCTAGCTTGCTACATTCGACTTAAATGCAATAGTTATTCTTGGAATCTGTTAATTAACATTAAGTAATTGAGCTTTCTAAGGGGAGATCAGTAATTTGAGTTGCTGGCAGCAGGAGGGTTTTGTTTAGGGGAAATGATCTCATTGCTCTAATTCAACAGATTCCCTGCAAGGATCTCACTGTTGTGAGCAAGGCTGAAAATGTACATTAGCTAACACTTGTGAACGTTTTTTGTTTATCACATTAAAAAATATATAATGGAAATACTTAAAAGCTAGAATTGTAGTGGTGAAACAGAAAATGCTTTCCAGAATTCATTATAATTTTCTGCTTCCTTAGCTTTTTCAAGGTTTGAGGTGAAATCAGTCTTTCCAAAGTCGTTTCTACCATTCTCTGTCAGAAAATATTGCCTGCAAACAATGCCAAAAGACATTAGGAATCTGCACAATATAATTTGCTTATCATGCCAAGTGTAGGGGGTGTGAGAGATAACTGAGCAAAGCACAGGACTGCACAGCCCTCAACAGATGGATTGAACAGTAATATTTAATGTTACTTCAGTGTGTGAGGTCACAAACTTGGTATGTGAAATTGTGAAGTATGTTTGTACTTAATGGAAGACAGCATGTAAATAAAGAGAGGAAGTAATGATGGGAGGTCATTACATAAACAGACAAAAAGTAATAAATGAAGATGTAAAAGAAGGCTTGCTATAAGAAGTGATGACAGTGGGACGTTTTCAGCATGTCCATCAAATCGAATAACCTCTTAACATTAGTTTAAGAAGAATACATGGCATTAAAAACTTCTTGTGAGAAACTCTCCAGGCTAAGGATAAATAGTGATTGCATGGTTGCAGTCTAAACAGTTCTTCAGAAGCCGCTTTCTGTTAAGTGAAATCTATTCATGGGACCTCAGGGCTGTCACTTGCCTAGTGTGGGGCTCTGAATGCCTGAGTCCTGCACTCCTCAGATCTGCTGTCTTGAAATTATTTGAGAGCAGTATCTTGCATGTTGGCAGAAACCTCTTCAATCCCGTTATATGTTTAAATCTTCTAGACGATATTTCCCAAACTAGAGACAGATTTTATATGCTTTGTTTTCTTTAATAGGGCTTTAGCGCAGAGAAATTTTAGCTAAAAATGCTAACTCTAACTTCTCTCAGTAATGTGCCACAAGTAACTGTATGTTCTTTCATTCCACCAGCATCCACTGAAAATGTCTAATTCTTGTTAATCTAGAAGAAGAAGCTTAACAACACACACACACACACACACATACACACATATACACACACACACAAAAAAAAAAAACTAAACCCAACCTTAGAAATCTAAAAATATCTGCAGTACTAAAGGAGGTGACATCCTCCAGTTGGCATTTTTCTGAAAAGAAGTTGGAAGTTGTTCTTATGTGTTAGGAGTTCCTGAAAGTGAAAGTGACTGATGACAGTGTTGTTTGCTAAATTTTAGAGTTATTAAAACTAAGTGTACTGATGTTAGGTTTTGCTTTTTCTCTGTGCAGTGTAAAAGCAATGCAGAGTATCATAACACCTCAGTATATCTGGAGAAAAGACACATTATCTTCTGGGAATTATGGTATCAGAACTGGCACTGTGCTTTGTTTGAAGGTAAGAACTCATCAGAGATTCACTGCTCCAAAGCACACTTAAGCCTGGAAGTGTGTTGTCACTTTGCTACTTCAGTATGACTCGTGCTGAAATTAGAGTAAAATGAAACCTCAGTGCAGGTAATTGGTTGGGATGATGATAATGTGAGCTCATCCCTTGAACTCAGGGAGGGAAGCCTGCTTAGTCATAGAGCTAGCTGTGCTCAGCCAATGAAGCTGCCAAGTGTGAGCTTTCCTGCAGAATAGTCATGCTGCAGCTTGAACATCTCTTCAGCTTAAACTATGGGCTATTATTATTAAGATGACCTACAAGAAATCATAAAAGTTAATGTTGTAATATTTTATCATCAAGCACTAAATGCACTAAGTCCCTCCCTCTTGGAGACCTGTCAATTACAATTTCTGCATTTTTGCACACAGTTGGGAGAGTTGGAATTTTCACTGTCTTTTGTTTAAAGTGCATGCAACACTTCTCTCTAGGAGTGTAATTTTCACTATCTTGGTTTTTGTACTGCTGTAACTACAGTTCTTCAGCCATTACAATCTTCTAGAGAGACAAGGTAACTTTTGTAAGAGGCACACCGTATTTTTAGAAACCTCTTGTGCAACACAGAGATGCATCTTCCCTCCTCTACTTTAGGTTCCCTCTGTACTTTTTTTTTCTTGAGAACTATGTGTCCTGATACTTTTTCTACATCTTTCCTAAATAAGAGTAATCCTAAACCAGCCTGAGCTAGGCTCTGTAATACCCATGGCTCCCTATATAGCAGTGGAGTATCCACAGCAAATGGAGGCTTGGGGAGTCCCATAAATGCAACACCTAACAATGGAGAACTCTGTTGCTAAAGGTCTTCTGGATAGTTTTGAAGGTGATGGTTGCAAACTTCAGCCATCTCTATTAAGATGAGCATCAGGGGTTGGTGTGTAGTTTGGTAGGTTGCTTGCTTTGTTTTGTTTCTTTTTTAAGAGTTAAAAATAAGTGTTGAAGTTGTAGGCCAGCTTTTGGGTAGTTATCTTTGTATTCCTCTTCAAAGAGTAGAAAATGTGTTTCAGCAGATCTTCTAAATGTTGTGTTACAGATTTAAATTTGAGCTAGTGGTATTGTTCTGATATAAACACAAAAATGATGTTGTTTCTATCATAACTATATGTGATTGATCGATACAAAAGCACACAAACATCAGTGGATGGAAAACTGGTATAAGATTACTTGGTTTGAGGGGAAAATACTTTGTAGTAATCTCAGAAAGTAAGATAATATAAACTACTATTGCAGTTATTAATCAGGTATTGGGATGAAGTTGTTAGCTCTGATAAATTTCTAGCAGTGCTACAAAAAGCAAAGAGAGAGAATAACATTAACACTCCTGGGAGGCATATACCTATGTTTTCACCATTTTTGCTATCATGCAACCAGTTTCCTATTGTGGAATATTTTTTTCTTCTCATAGTGACATTTTGAAGTGGGATTTCATCAAATAAGTTTTCACTCACTGATGTACTAGTTACAAGTTAAAGATATATTTTTTTTTTTTTCCCATCTCACACGTCCATAATTTCTCCTAGAGTTATTTTAGTCCTGTTGAAAGAGGACTGGAAAATGAGCTGAGAAGTTGCGCTTAGAAAAGGAAGGAACGCCCTGGCTCTGTGATATGCGGTGGCAGAGGTCCATGGTTTGTAGCCAGGGTGAAGGGGGAGGGAGTGGAGGGAACAGCTATGTAACAGACTGAGGAAGTGAGTCACTTCTCTGTGAAACACAGGCCCATGGTTCCACTAGAACTGGAGCCAAGCCTGGCCTCCAAGGTGGAAGTTGCGTAAGTTAATTTAAACCCTTTGTCTTTTCCTCCTCATCACACTACCAACTCTGCCATAGTACTAAAAGCTGTACTGTGGCCATATCCTGTCAGAGGAAACCCAAGTCACAGAACTTTAGTGTGCTGTATACTTCTGTTTTATTTTTTTATATAGAAAGACTAAAGGTTTCCAGGTTTTGGTGGAATGTGTTTGTTAATCTTACCAGCTTTGTCCGCATTTGTGAAATTCAAGGGCAGTTTTTATGAGAAGTAGCCTTGTTCTTTCTTCAAAATTCTTGAGTACATACAGTACAAATAGAAAAACTGCCTTGTCAGATAAAGAAAGAAGAAATTTCTCCTGCAGTCGGTCCCCAAATTCTGTATTTGTTTCTAAAACACTTTGTGACTCTGGAATGAAGCGTACTATTTCAGTAATAGGTATTAGTGAATTTGCAAACCTATTTTCATCAGTTAAGAAAAATGTTTCTCTTTGATGTTTTCAGGTCTCTGAGATTTAAGGCCATTTAGTTGATACCTGCAAATGGTGCTTTACTGAAGGTTTTCCCCACAATTCTTGATAACCATCTCAGCTCAGGTGGAAAAGTCCCAAATGTTTTGCAGAATCCCTGAACAAGTACAGAGCTATAATTATTGTTCATGCCTGTGCCTCTGATGCCTGAGAATTAAGTCCATTCATCAAAGGAAACTTGATTTTATGGCAAAAAGAATGCAATAAATATATTAATATCTTAAATCCATCTTAAAGTATCTTACAATCTACCAGAATTATATTGGCACAATCTGGCTCCAAGCATAAATAAAAAAGAGGTAGTAATAGAGACTTGCCTATCATTATTTGTTTGTTATTGGTTTAACAAGTTTTACAAGTGCAAAACTAATGATCTTAAAAGGCTATAGGTGTCCTAATAGAAATACTTATGTATGTACTATATATATATATATATATATATATATGGTAGGCATAAATCCTCAGGCTTTTAAAGCCTACATTTGTGGCAACCTTTTTTTATTTTTCTCAGGAAAAAGAAGGCTGGAATTGTCCTAGGCTCCACGATCCAGAAAGACTTTCTCTGTTAAATTTATAGCTTTACATCAAAATGTTTGCTGGTGTTCAGGACCAACTGTAATGATTTCTCTGAACTGCTTTGCCCTGAGTGTGACCTGAGCAAGAGCAGTTGCTTTCAGCTGTTGAAAAGAGCAATCTGAAAGGTTGAGCAGGCCCTTTTTGCAGCGTGTAGATGCCTGATAGGCAGTTCTACATTGGAAAGTGTTGTGGTTTTTCTTGTCAGACATGCAGCTCAGCACCACACAGCTATTTGCTCATTCTCCCCAGGTGGGATGGGAAAGAATCGGAAAGGTAAAAGTAGAAGTATTTGTGGGCTGAGATAAAGAGTCTGCTAGGTAAAGTAAAAACCAGGTGCACAAGCAAAACAAAGCAAGGAATCCATTCACTACTTCCAATCTGCAGGTAAATGTTCACCCACTCCCAGGAAACAAGGGCATCACATGTGTTACTTTATTGGGAAGACAAACATCACTGTGAATGTTCCCTCCTTCCTCCTTCTTTTCCCCAGTAGTTAGTGTTGAGCACAATGCCATGTTGTATGAAAAGTCCCTCTAGTCAGTTTGAGGCTGTGCCCTTTCCTTGACTTCCTGTTTCCCCCAGCTTTCTCTGTGGTAGGTCAGCGTGAGAAGTAGAGAAGTCCTTGGCTCTCTGTGTAAGCACTACTCTGCAACAACTAAACATCAGTGTGCTATCACCACTGTTTTCACCAAAAACCCAAAACACAGCGTCATACAAACAATTAACTTTATCCCGCCCAAAACCATGACAGAAAGCAACTATAATTTTGGGGAGTTAGTAGAGGATGATGGGCTGCTGCTTGATTTTTTTTTTTTTTTTTTTTTTTTTTCCCTGAAATATTCACTGGAGCATCTTGCTGTGTGTTTGGCTGCAGCCTTAGTGTGTGTGTGTGTGTGTGTGTGTGTGTGTGTGTGTGTGTGTGTGTGTGTGTGTTTGAATGTCTTTGGGAAATGTGGCCTGACACATTATTTTTCTCTTTGGTGAGTCATGAGGTTTTTGTTTTGTTCTGCTTTGTGTTTTTGAGTTCAGATTATCCTGGCTAATTGTCCAGATGAGAGTTTAAGAGAAAAGCGTTTAAAGCTTGATTAGTCAGAAGTCTGTGTGCAATTGGGTATTGCATCATGCAAATATATGATACCTATTTTGTAAAACTAAGTTGTTTTACATTCTCTTAGCAAGTCATATCTATTATTTCTTACACACACTGTCCTGATCTTCGTTTCCGTCAAAAATAGATCAGATATGCACATAACTGCTTATTGTATGAGTGTTTATGTTTTAGTTGTCTGTAATTGTCTTGTTCATTGTAACTGCTTCTCTCTTTCAGGACCTACACCTAAGTGGACCCTACTGACCTGTGAACAACGAGGAATAACAGTGAAAAGAAGTGTGAGAAGCACACAGAGAAAAAGGAAGTGGAGGCACTTTCATTGGGACTTCTTTCCTGCCCTTTATTACTAATACTGAATGGAAAAGAGAGATTTATGTGCCTTTATTCCCCCAGCCTCAGGGATGGGTGTATTATAAATACAGTGTGTGCAGTTGGAAGAATAGACTGAATCATGAATCTTCAGGCTCAGCAAAAGTCTTCAACCAAAAGGACTGGGAAACGAATGACTTATTTTAATGAGCAAGATATAACTGTGTCATCAAAAGAGCCACAGCAGCAGCTTAAAGAAGGACAGTATTATGGTCATGGAGGGAATATTCCAGCCTCCCAAACTATGGAGATTCCTCACACAGCAGGATTAACAAGTGCCCCCAGCAATGTTGCTTTGATGAACTCAGTTTACAGTCAAGATAGGGGAGAATCAATGATGATGTCCCAGCCAGTAACAGCTGTCAAATGGCAGAATTCTCTAATGGGAAACAGGTTGCCAGAGAGAGGTGATGCCCACTGGCAATCTCCATCTGCAATGTGGAACCACAGTATGGTTTTTGGAAGCAATCCCAAAGGACCCCACACCAATGCAGGTGCCCCAGGCTTCTATGGTCACCCAGAAGCCCTTAAAAGAAATCAAGAGAAAGGTGTATTTGTGTCTCAGATGGATTTGTATGAAGATGCAGTTCAACAAATGATGTCCCAGAAGGCTCAGCTGGAGCAGCAAGCTCTAGTTAGACAGCAAGCACAAATGAATTCCTTTCATCAGATGCAGAAACAGCAGCAGCAGAATCAAAGTCTGCCATTACAGCCTTTTCAGCTTGCATTTGGTCACCAAGGCCAGAAGCAAGGACTTCCTGAATTACTGCATGTCTTTCAAGAAGCTCCAGCTTCTTCCACTCCAGCATTTACTGCTCAACAAAAACAGCAAGCTCTTCCTCAGCTACAACTGTTTGAAAATTTCTATCCTCAGCAGCAGCAGCAGGCTGCCACACAAGCTTTTGGTCTACAGCAAACTACTTCCATAGCACAGCCTCATGTTGCAGCTGCAGCACCTCAGCATCACATGATGGCACACCAGTTTCAGCAAACGGAGAGGAACCAGGAACTATTCAAGGCTCTAACAGAGCAGAACCAACAGACTGTTCTACCTCAGACCCAGATTCCTTTTCCAAGAAGATCACGGAGACTCTCCAAAGAAGGCGTCCTGATGACATCTACTGGAGAAGTGTTGGCTTCCAAGCAGGCAGAAGAACAATCCGGCAATTTATTTCTCCATCACTGGCAAGCGCATCAGCAAGAGCTCCCGGTACAGCAGCCGCTTGAGTCACTGACCCATACCAAAAGCAGCTATTCACATCCCAAGAGAATGGATCAGGGGCAGAAGGATGTCCTGGCCAACAGTGAACCATGCCAGGTAGAAACAGACGGGCACACCATCGCTCAGAATGGTAGAGATGCAGAGAAACAGACATTAGCAGCAGAAGAAAACACTTCAAGAACTAATGACTTTCAGGGTGTTAGAGGTGGTGTAATACAGAGTACGCGAAGGAGACGGCGTGTTTCTCAAGAAGCCAACTTGCTAACTTTGGCCCAAAAAGCCGTTGAGCTGGCTTCTCTTCAGAATGTCAAGGTAAGGCATACGTCCTAGCCAGTGTAGTATGAGGACTGTTTTAGACAACAAAAGAGGGCTGAGATGCAAAGGAATTAATTTATGTACTATGCAGTATCGTATTGTCTCTTAATGCAAGAAGCTCTGTAGTGCAGTAGGGGCAGCTCTGTAGTCATAAGGGCAGTTATACTTCACTAATACTGAATGAGATTTTAGTTCAGTACTCAAAAAACAAATGTTTTCTGCTTAAGCTTCAAGCTGATCTGGAATTTAGGGGGACAAATATAAACAATTCACATGTCTTTTGACTGTTCTCTTCCTCTTAAGTTATGTCTACTGCTTACCTGCTATTTTTCAGTTATAGAGGTTGAGGTGTTTCTAAATTGTGCTATCTAAAATTACGTAATGCTACTTGCTTGTTCAATATTTCCCATATATTAAAAGCCTAAGGAAGCCTAATTTCCTTAAAGAAGTTGTGCTGCTTATAAAATCTTTTTTTCCTCTGAGAATGTCCAGCAGCAGCTGCTCAGATTGATAATCTGAGGACAAAGTCTGCATGTAGACTTTCTGTAGGAGTTGAACAGGGAAGAAATTGTATTGAGTGACAAGGTAATTCTCTACTACTATCCTTTTAGTGTCCCATCAGTCTAACAGTCACTGGAACGTATACAGTTTGGCAAGATGGCAAGGCTCAAAATTAGCAGGAGAGACAAGTGGTAGCATTTTTGTTGTTTGTTTATGAGGTGTGCTTTGTAGTTTTCTTTTGGGTGTGGTTAGACTAATCTTTCAACAAGTGCCTCTTATGAGAAGCTAAGATACACTTTTTTCTGTGGAAGCTTTGCTAGGGAGTGATGAAGTACAACTGTTAGAGCATAAACTACTTTTACCTACAGGTTTGCTGCTCAAGTTGCTGACCAATCAGATAACAAAAGGAAGGAAAGTTTTTCCCCTTCTGTTGGTATTTGTTTTTCCTAGTCTGCCTGTGGCTGTTTTTTCCCAGTCTTTTCCTTAGAGGGATATGCTTCTCGAGTAAAAGAGCTGGGGTAAGAAACAGTGAGAAAAGTAACCATCACCTAGTCCATCTTGTACAGCAACCAGTGGCTGTCACTGTCATGAATCCTTTTTCTCTCACACGGGTTGAAGAAGGTGTTTACCAGCAGATTTGGTACAAACTGCAGTCTGATCAACACAGTGGCAAGAGAAAACTCACTAAGCAGCTGGGAAAATGGCCTGACAGGTGAAACAAGAAGTTACTCGCTTGAGGGCTTGTCTGCTTGCGTTTCAATTTATAATGCAAAGACCAGAGAAAACACTTTGACAAATGCTCATTTGTTCTTTGTAGCAACAAGCAGCTTGTTTGCTTCCATGGAGGCACTAGCTGAAGAGCTTTTTGTGTTTGGATCTCTTCAGGCTTCCAGGATGAGGTTTGGAAGGAGGTTAAAATTCTTACCCTGTGTCTGATAAACTTTGTCTCCGAGGAGGTTGGATATCACATGAGAGAAAAAGAAAACATTTTGAAGAGAGTTGTCTTCTCTTACCAGTGTCTTCCTGATAGAAACAACCAAGAAGCCTTCCCTAGTACAGATTATGCAAAGAGCATATGATTGGGCTATAGGATTAAATTATTGATAAAAGAAGATATATTCATAATTTCAATCAGTTGTTTGAATATTGCAGTGTAGTAGGTATATGTGAAAACATTATTTTAGACAGCAGTATTGAAATATATGTGCAGTGTCATAAATGATGCTTTGCACCAGATCTGCCCATCTATTCTGTCTGCCTTTTAAAGATATTTTTTTGCTGCTTACAGATTGCAGTGAAATCTCAACTCTTAGTATTAGTGTTTCATTTTGAGTGTATCTGCTGTATTTGACATCTTTTAGAGATGACTTGAGGAGTACACATGGTCAATATCAAAATGACTGATGGATTTCTGTGGATCCACTGAAAGGTTCTAGGCCACTAGTGCATGTGTCAGTATTTATGCAAGAGAAAATGCAACAAGTTGCACTTGTTGGAATTGTCCAGCATCCCTCCTACCACCTCTTCTGTAATAGGGATACTGAACTGGCTGAAAATCACTAGCAATTTGACAAATGATGGGCCTGTCTCTTGTCTGATGATTCCTTTTTGCCTACCTGTGAGCATAATCAAACAGTTTACAAAATTATTTAGTTTTATTCAAATAAATAGCTTGACTCCAAAATCAATTGTATTCCCTCCTAATAAATAAACCATAAGTATGTGAGAAATCTCACTGCTGTGGAGCAAAGCATCTTATTGGAGGCTGTCTGAGCTATGTATATTTATTTCTCAGAGGTGCCTTTTCTTTATCTCTTCTACTGTTCAAGTCTCCTCCTATCCCTTTTCCTTAGAAGAAGTCATCTTTCCCGTCTTCAGAGAAGAGAGTGCTTTGCTGGTTACCTCCCAGACATGAAAATAAAGGGAGCACAGTTGACCCATCATAGAGCCAAAGCAATGTGATAGTTTGTGTGTGATTAGCTGCCATAATTTCCTCCTTGCAGTCAGGAAAGAAGTTCACGTCTCTTGACCTATGGAGGTCTGTGTGTATCACAGAGGAAGTATCTGAGATTTGTAGACTGGTCAAAATTGGTGCTTCTTCCCATATTAGAATCACCATTACTTCTTTGTATTGTCATTAGTCTGTCAGGTACCTATGAAGTATTTACCAGAGTGTTTGTAATAGTGATAGCTATGCAAGGAGGAAAAAAACCACAGTCATCTGGTAAGAATGAGACCTTTGTCAGCAGCAGTGTCAAAAAAACTGTGTTTTCCATCACATTATAGTGTTAAACAGTGCAAGTAGCCAGAGACCACTCTTAATGCTGATGCACAGATATCTACTGTTGATCTCACTGCTGAAAGAATATTTTGGAGGTATACCCAGTTAGTTAACTAGTCCTCAGTAATAGCGTGATAATCAGCACGGATCTCCTTGATGAATGGAGACCCGTATATAGCAGTATGAACCCGTGAGTTGCTTCTTTGGCCAGCTTTTTCCAGTAGATGACTTGTTTATCTCTTTAGAAAGATGTTTCCGTTGGTTTCTCTTTCCTGAAGGTGAGAGGCTACAAAAATTTGCAAGAGCCCCTTAATATCTATAAGTAGTGGTCTTGAGCGCCATATCTGTCAGAATGATGGATGTCCTTCAAATCCAAGGTTGGTAACCTCTTGGGACAGTATGGGTACCAGTCACCATTGTGGAGTGAAGGGAGATCCTCAAAGCTCATGGATTCCTTCTACAGCACAGTCTGTGCCAGTTGATGCCAAATGTGACTAATCAGTTCTATGTTTCACTGTCACGCAATGGAGGATGATACCTCCAGTCTGTGAAGAAGCAGCCAAATTTTGAAACTGCTGGGCTGTTTATGGGATAACGCATACTGTGCTACTCTAATAAAATATCTTATAGATAGGAAGTCCTAAATCTCTTTTTTTCTGATTAGTTTTATTTACTCAGGCTTAGCACCTAGATTTAGGCCTCTTGGAGAGTCCAGAGCTCCAGCTTCAAGCTCTGGCTGATCTGACATCTTGTGATGGTGAGGTAGCACTTCTTTGAATATAAATCTAGTATTGAAGTGGGACTTCATTCTAGTCCTTTTAGCTGTTAGTTTGATTATTTGTGCACCAGCTCAAGCTAGTTCATCCACTCTCCAGTGAAGCCAGCTCTCGATCTGTGACAATGCTGAAATGACAGAGTTTTGAAACCTTACAACAGAATCTTCTTATGCTAAGATTTTTTTATTAGGATTAGGTATTCATAGTGGCACATGATCTCTCATTGTATGAGAGATAATGTGCCTTAGTTTCCACTTCACAAAGCTGTTCACATGAATTCTTCATTAGATTGTGACTGACAGACAATGAATTTGCATTCTAATCACTTTCCAAACACAGCATGAAGTTTGAGCGAAGTTCTGAAATGTCTAAAGAAGCATTTTCTACAGCTTCTAGATGATGCTTCTCTGGAGTTTGAGAAGGAGTTTTGCATCCCTGAAGGAAGGTATTGTTGAAAGCTGTCCTTTGACATCTGGCTTCCAAGTGAACTGGAAATTACTTTGAAGGAGTGGTCCGAGAATGGAATGAACACGCAGACAGTCATTTGAAGGAGTAGAAATCACTTTTCTAGAAGTATATTAAGTTATTTGGTGCTCCAGTACCCGTGTGTCTGTTCAGTAACTCATCACCCATTCTTACGTCCTTGAAGATCAGATTTTTAGAATTTCCATGAGTAAAAGAAAGCAGAGATATGGAAACTATAACACCAATGCAAAACATGCTGGCTTTTACTTATGCTTTGTTGATTCTACTGAGCAAAACTTCTTCGGGAGGTTTGGAAGGCAAATCTCAAAGGCTGCACTTACAGATAAGGAATGCTGCTGTTGAGTAAATTGGAAAAAGTACACTAGAAACCTAGCTTATTTTATTTTCTTCTGTTCTTTATGAGAGACTTAAGGTTACCAAGTTTCAGTCTTTTCTGGTATAGAGGTCTAACATTCGAAATTAATAATTTGCAGCTTATGGCCATTACTAAAATTAAAGAACCTTTGAGGAAGTTATATAGCAAAGCATTTGAGACCTGAAGGAATCCTCAACTAATTCTAGCAAATGTTGATCGTGATTTTGTCAAGTATTCTTTTTCCTCCAGTAATGCTTTTCAAATCCCTTTCAGCTTGCAAATAGCATTGAGAAAGTTGATATACTGTGCAAGTGAGAGAGCATCTGATTCATTATGCAAGCGCTACAGAACTTTTAAGTTATCTGTCTTTCTTCTCAGGAATCAGATACTTCAGAAGAGAAGAAAAGTGTGCTGGTAGCAGCTTCAGGACCTACAGCTGCTAAAAGTGTTGTGGAATTTGCCAGTTCTTCACCAGCTCCCAAAAAAGCCCGGGAGGATAGCAGCCTTGTGCCTCTTATCATTCCTGTATCTGTGCCAGTGAGAAAAATTGACTTGCAAAACCTTGAAAAAGAGAAGTCTGAGGATGGGAAATTCCAGAGAGGCCAAACAAACGATCGAACTCCCTGTGAACGCAAGCCTTCTGTGATAGTCACTCGGAGGCGATCTAATCGTAATACTAACATGGAAACCTCAAATCAGGTATGGGCAGGTGAAGAAACCAAAGAGAACCATAGCTGTTACTTCTAATTATGTATTTTTTACCCATAAACTTTTCTATTAAAGCAGTTTGATCTCATCCTTTGAACTTGGGATGGGACAATGTTTTGTGTTTGTTGTTTTTTGTTTTTTATTTCATAATATTGCCATATATTTGAGGTATCACTGGCTTTTCATTACTTATTGCTCCTACAGTACAGTAAACCAGTGCTCCACTACTGAACAGTAGAGTAAATAAAGCCAGATGGACAATAACACTGAAAATAAATATTTTGTCTCCTTGAGAAAATAATTCTTTCTCCATATGTATATAGATAGTAATGAATTGTGAGTAATGTGTATATATCTCCAAGAGTGAATAAAATGGAAACTGAAGATTTATTCTTATGAAATTTAAATCTCTTTCTGAAGTTTTGGAGATCAGTACTTCAATGTTCCTGTTCGTTGTATTGGTGGTCAGTGGGTTTTTGTTTTTTAAACTTTTTTATCTGTCCTGTTGAGAAGTATAATGGAGTATTCTGATACCAAAGATAAATGGCAGGCATCGAAGGAGGTTTCTGTGCATTTAAATGCACAACCATTTAAGACAACACAGTGATATTTTCTGCTATTCTCTTATCTCTATTCTAATATCACTTTGTATGTGTGTCAGAGTTCTGCTGTGCTTATATGCGCTCTTTACTAGCTACCATCAGATCGTTATCATCTTTCCAAAGGTTGAATCAGACATATTGGTGAATGTAGTAACATATAGCTTCATAAATGTTTGGATATAGTGTTGCTACCTAATAGATCCCACGTAGCTCCCTATCATCTTGCGCTTTTTCCCTTTGCTAATTGTTGAGACCCACACCCTCCAGAGGTGCCCTATCAGATTTTGAACTACTGTGGAAGAACATTGTCATATTGCTGAAATTTTTCATGTGATTTAAGGCCTTATAATGAAATTAAATATATAACCTTTTTCTAATAGCATGAACATGCTGTTCCAAAGGATGAAGCAGAGGGCTTTGCCCGGAAACCAAAGCAGCGCCCAAGACCTGAGCCACTCTTCATACCACCAAAAGCTGGCACCTTTATTGCACCACCTGTTTATTCTAATATTACACCGTATCAGAGCCACTTACGGTCACCTGTCCGTCTGGCAGACCATCCTTCTGATAGGAACTTTGAACTACCTCCTTACACTCCTCCACCAATTCTTAGTCCAGTGAGAGAAGGATCTGGGCTATATTTCAATGCTATCCTCTCTTCAAGTGGTCATCCCGTTCCACCTCCAATGACTCCTAAAAGTGCTCACAGAACTCTGCTTAGATCAAGTAAGTTCCACTTTTTCTTTCCCTTCTTTCTTTCTTGGCTAATTTGTGCTTAGCAACTGTGGAGCAATAGAAGGATAATCATGACTTCTGGAGTACGTGAAAATGAGATTTCTTGGTGATAAAGTCTGGGTAGCTAGGATGAAGGGATTGCAGTGCCCCTTCCATCAGTCCATAAATGTTAAGATGCGTTCACAAGTAATCTCCAACACCCCCTACTGACATTCTCAGGAATGGAAAAATCAGTTCATTTTCTATAATAGCCTGTCATTATCTGGGGCTGAGTAGGCAGCAAGTAGTTATTAGTAAGTTGTAAAAGCTGAATTCTACTGGGACTTACACTTGGATCTTAAACTTCTTTAGCATATGGGTACCTGTTTTGAAATATGGATAGCTCTGACAGATCTATCATCTGTGTGAAGAAAATATCTCGTGAGAAGGTGATGAGTCTGAGCAATTCTTTCTTTGCCTTGCAGACAGTTCAGAGGTTACCCCTCCCGTTCTTTCTGTGGTGGGAGAAGCCACCCCGGTCAGCATTGAACCGTAAGTACTCAGCAGTCTTAGCCTGGTAGTAAACCTGCTTCTCTTCCCACTCCTAAACCTTTGACCTGCTCCATCTATAGTTGATATATCCTCTTAGAAACATTAAAGCTATTCCTATTAGTGGCTCAAAATATAAACGGTCTTTTAAAAAAGCACCTCTGTGCAATAAATAACATTTGGGCAAATGCACTTTTTAATTCTGGTGATTTTACCTACTTTTTAGTATTGGTCAGCAGACTGAGTTAGGTGAGTCTCTCTTGTTTTGTTATATACACTTATTTGGAAGATCTATAATTGTTTGAGAGTGGGGAAATAACACTCTTTTAGTGAAAGAATAAAGAAGAATAAGGACAAATGTAGGTAGCTTTCAGATGGGCTCTGCAGATTTCAGGTTATCCCTGTGGCAGGTATTAGCTTCAGCACAAATGTGAACATGGTTTTGTTCCCTTTTAGACCAGCTCAGTCTGAAAGCATGGTAGCCATTCGCATGCAGTGTGGCCAGAACTAATAAGCTTAATTAATCTTTTTAGCTGTTTGTATGCTGGGAAAGCTCAGATATTAAAACCCAGTGGCACTAGGGAACACAGTTTGGAAACAGAGAAACTGGAATTATGATTTTAGGCTTGGTGCCAGTCCTGTTAAACCTGTCAGGAAAAGCAAAGCTGCAAGTGTCTCTGTACAGCTCTTGTAAATTTCAGGAATGTTGTCAGTTAGAATAAATTCCTGTAGAACTGCAGCAAGGTAGTTCCAATTTTGTTTGAACTCTTGCAAAATCTAAGCATAAAGATGTATAGCATGGTGATAGCTGTGTGAAGTAACATTCATGTGGCTCTACATACCCGACTCCTTGCAGTCAGGAATCTCTGCTCTTAATGTAGTATATCTTGCTAATGTTTGAAATTTAATTTAGACCATCTCCAAATAAATATGTTGTCTTCTACTTCAAAAATTATCCACGTTTTAAAGATTAGCTGTAGCATTTGCTGTCAACTTATAGGACTTGTTTCCCTTTCTCTCTCCTGCCTGTTGGAAGTTCAGGTTTTGTACATTTTTGGCAGCTGGCTGTCCTGAGCTGATTGGTACCTATTGCAATTGCAAATAAACTCGGGTTATTCTTGTCACCTTCACAAATTCCCTCTGGGCCCAGGGTCTGGCTCCAGAACAACTCAAGCAGATAATCACTATTTCTTTGCTCCTGTATCTTGTATCTCACCAACAGCAGTTCAAATTCATAAACAAGCACACCTTTCGTTCTGGTTTGTTTTTAATCAGTTTTGACAATAGCTTAACTCATTGTTTTGTTGTTGGTTGAAGTGAACCTCTTCCAGAACAGATGTTTTTGTTTTCTCAGTAGATCTTGATCACCATTGCATGATGTTACCAAGTTTTGCTGTTGCCTCCAATGGTTTAAATTGCTGAAGTTAATGACGTACTATCGGCTGTGGATTAAGTTGTGGATGAAATGTTTCAAATTTGTTACTATAAAATTCAAATCATGGTGACTTTTAACTTCCTTTTGACAAAAGAAAATGAACTTGCATTAGTGTGCAAAGAGCTGTCTTGTTATCTTAAGACAGTGAATCGATGTTTAGGCAGATTAGAGAACTTTACATTTTAAAATCACAAGGTAGTGTCACTTTGTGTTGTCAAAGTAATTCGTTTACTACTTCAGTGCTAATTTATGCAGTAGTATTGTGGTCTGTTGTGTAGACATATCTTCTTTCTTTATAGAAAGGATGGCAGGAAACATTTTTAAAATTTTTTGTTTTTAAGGAAAAAAAAGTACAATTTGATCCCTTGGTTTGTATTCTTGATTCTGTTAAAAGCTGATTGTAACTTATGATTGCCACATATTGTGTTCTTAATTGCTTGCTTTGTCAGACCTTCTGCTAATGCTTCTTAAAAGGTTATTTGATTGCAGAGATTTGGAATAGGAAATGTACTAATGAAGCTTAATTCTTCTACTTGGGAAATAGATTAATAGGCAGCTGGTGTCACAGATCTGCATGTCTTAAGAGTCTTGAAGTTCAGTTCCTTTCAAGTCTTCCTTGTAGTCACTCCTCAGCTAGCCTCAGTTCTGAATGATGCCACATGTAATTGTACCACAGGATGTCCCAGCAGCACTGATTACGGGCAGTAGCTTTTGCTATACTGAAATCTAGGCTTTCATGTTAAAGGAGTCATGGAATAACTTAGCTGCAGTGGATCTTGAGAGGTCACTTGGTCCAAGCCCCTACTTGGAGCAGGCCAGGTTAGTTCAGATTATGTAAGTAACTGATCAGCTTTTGTGATGGAAATCTGGTTTTCTTTGCAGGTGCAATACTTGTAGGCTCTTACTGCATAGGGACACAATAAATCTACGTTTGGTTTTAGGATAAAAGGTCATTTCTGAGATATCCCTCCTAGCTCGCGTTCTTTTCTTCTGGTTCTTCAGCCACTACTTTCCCTCTCACAAATGAGGCCAGAAGAGCCTCATTTGTGCCTGGGGACACAAAATCTACCAAATTTCCCTAAGTGTTAACAGACTTCTTATGTTTCCATTTGATAGCAAAGTCAGTTGCTTGTAGGTATCCCTTCTAGGGTGGGTCAGTAACCATACCTTTTCTTCCACTGTAAAACTGCATGCCATACTAATAAGTGAGACTAATTACAGTGAGCAGAATATTCCATACGGATATCACTTTGCAGTCCATTAGTGTGCTGAAATGAGAATGTATCAATGTTTTTTGTTTTGCTTTTTTTTCCCTTTAGCGAGGTTTTCTCAATCTTGCATGAAATCTCTTGCTTTTTGTTTTGCTCTCGTGCTGCATCTGACCAACAACATAATCAGTCAATATCACGTTTTTCAACAAAATATTCAAAAAAGGTGAAAGTAGATATTCAAGAAAGGTAAATAAGTGGAAAACTATAGTTTTAATAGGTTTCTATACCTGTAAAACACTCAAAACCAAACTGAGTTCTTCCTAGGGTTCTTTATTCTCCATGCAGCTTCCATCCTCAGTATATATGAAATTGAATTACTTTTCAGAAGCAGTATCTATTCTGTTGAATCTGTTTTCTAGACACTCTGTTTTCTAGACACCCTGAAATACTTAAAACTGTGGGCATTACAGGTGGGATGTTTTCAGCTGCCTTTGTTATCCCCAGCCCATGCCATGCCGCTAGACAACATCCCTAGCACTTTACTTTTGACTGGAGCTAGAGATTGTGTTTTGGGGAAAATGACAGGCAGTATATGATGTTCTGCATAAAGCTCCTCTGTTACATTGGTTATACCTGAATGTTATCACACCATCACCTACTGCCAAGGAAGTTTTCTGAGCAGTTATTAGGAGATCCTACTTTAAGTGCAGTTCCAACTACTGTTGATCAATAAGACAATGGAAACTGACAGTGAATATAAAACCTCTTATCTTCTCAGTTGTAATGCACAATACCTGAAGGCTGTTCTTGCTATATGACAGAGCCTGCTGCATTTTGGTTTCTCCATAATTGGCATTTTTACAAGAGATGAGACTGTTTGGATATTGTAGAAATTACCTGACTGTGACTTATCTTTTCTGCAGGCGTATAAATGTAGGAACTCGCTTTCAAGCAGAAATCCCTTCACTCCAAGACAGATCTCTAGCAGCAGCTGATGAGCATAAAGCAGAGCTGGTGTGGCAGCCATGGGATGACCTGGAAACCAACAGAGTCACCCAACAGAATGGTAAGAATGTGGAAGGCTGGTACACAGGGCTGAGTGCCATAGCTGAGGTAGAGTTAACCTCATGTCTACCGTAGGCATAACTTCAAATAGATCTGCCAGTTATCATGGCATACATAAGTGGTCTTGAAAGCAATCTTAGGAGTAAAACTTATTTTTCTGGATTGTGTGTGGGGGCTGGGAGGTTGATAGGCATTTTATTTATCTATTGAGATAAAGTGAGACCATTATTACGTGTCAAAGAGAGACTTGCATTCAATGAAACTTCCTCATCAAGCATAGTCAACTTTTAAACAGATGCTCTAGACATAATAGTATTTGGGAAAATCAAGTTGTAGACATCAAACAGGAGGAATCAGGAGCTGTGTCCGCTAGTTAGCAGGCTGAGTAACTGTCTGCTTTTGGTGCACACAGGCTGTGGCATGTATAGATACTGAAGAGGGAGTGTGGGTGGTCTTTAGAAGAAGAATTTTTTCTTAAAAAGAAAAAACGGTGTTACGAAATGAAAACTTGGTATAGATGATAGAATAGAGGGGGGATTAAAAAAAATCTGAGGTGAAGGGAGATTGGAAGACATTACAGGAGATGAGAGTTGGTAAAAACAAAAACAAAACTCCATGTGTAATTAGTGCTGCTTATGGCACTCTGCTTTGTGACTTTGCAGTCTAATTAATTCCTTTGTCCAAATCTGACCCAAATAAATTTGCAAGGTCATTCATCATTTTGGTTTTATCTTCTGTTATGTCTAATCCTGCTTCAAAAAATCTAATTAGCCATGTGAATTCTCTAGGAAACTCAATTTTAATCTTCTAATCTGAATTTGTTTGCTATCTCTTTGTGAATAGTGGAAAGCCTGCTAGCTGCTGCCTGCTCAAGCATTTTTCCTGGAGGTGGAACCAACCAGGAGCTGGCACTGCATTTCTTACATGAAGAAAAGGGAAGCATTCTGGTGAGTCTTTCCACCTTTTTGCCTTGATGTGGTGAAAGATTTTAACGAAGGCCAGGTGAGCTGTTATTTGACAAATGGAAACCTCTTGAAGACTCTGCCCTTTGCTTCTCGTTCACATTGCTTAGTGTCTCTTGGAGATGCTGCTGTCCCTAAAATGTTCTTCCTGATGTACACTACCATCTTCATTCCCTATTGTTCATATTTCAAGCTTCAAACTTTTGACTTTTTAACAGAGTGTCAATCTAGTAGACTGAATAAGATGAGACTGCCTAACGAATTTTAAACATTGTCTTAAATGTAAGTGGAGAGGCTTACCACTTGTCATTGGTATCCAGAATTTAGTGGACAGTTCTATGGTAACTGTTGAGTGATGGCCTGAACCACTGATTGAGCACCTGGGGAAAGGACCAGGTCAGCCCTGGGAGCACAGGTGAAGGCAATTCAGCTGTGTGACCAGAAGGGGTGGAGCCTGGCTGCACCTCTCTGAGACCCCATTTAAGGGCTGAGTGCCAGCGGGGAAGGATCTCTGGTTGGAGATCCCTCCATTATGGAGTTTCTATTGTGAGCATAGATCCTCAGAGATGGGTGAACACTTTTTTTCGTAACACCTTTCTATCGTGCTAGTCCCTTTGTCATTACATCTTTTGTATCACCATTCCATTGCATTGATCTTTCTGAGTGTTGCAACAGTCAAGAATGTGATTTTAAAATTGTCCCATTTCATGTCACAGGTATTAACTGTGATGTAGGAAAAAGAGAAGAATGTCTTTTCAATTAGTTTACCAGAAAGGAGTGGATTGACAATTACCTGATTATTTATTTATTTATTTATTTAAAAATTTTGTGTTGTTTATTTTAGGGAGCTCTGACCAAGCTGCTATTGAAAGGGCCAGTACGATCACCTACCCATCCACTGGCAGATTATCACTACACAGGTTTGCTAACGAGAATAACTGTGCTGCCTATATGTCTTCAGGGAGTTCTTCCATAGTTTTCTATTCTTCTGGGGCACTCTGTAACATTATGATAACAATTAAAGGCAACGCTTCTCCCTAGTAAGTCAGATGATGGCTTGCCAGGAATTTCGCATGTGCAAATCATGACACAATGTAAGAAACACTTCATCTCTCAGAATGTGTGCATCTGTGAATTTGCATATGTGTGTATTTGGTTTCCTTTACTAGGGGAAAAAGGAATCTGATTCCTTATACTAAACCACGGTGAATGCAGAAGAATGATTAGTTCATAAAGGAAAGACTGTGGCAACCTTGGGGTCACAGCCTCTTTGGCATGGATTTCCATACGGTGGGGTTAAGAAGGGGGTATGAGGGAGGAGGTCTGAAGCTTGCTGAAGAAAGCTAGGAGGTGAAGAGCTCAGCCAACTGTTGATACCTGTCGTTGTTCCTGTGAAATGTACATGCCGTAAACTGTCTTTTTAGTGTCATACCTAATTAGGAATTGTCAGGCTGTGTGACACTAGTGAAGTTCAGTGATCTAGGGTGACCCTAGCTGCTTGAGAGTCCTGATGCAAAGTGGGAGAGAGACATTTTAGACCTGCTGCCAGAAAGTAAAGAAATTGCATTTATACATTATTACACATTGCTACTGTAATGCTGTTGCTTTGGCATATCTATAAGGGAGGAGGAGATTCTGGAATGTTTGTTATTGGAGGCAGGTATGATAGAATACTGACATATTTAGGATGTTATAAATTGTCAGAGTACAGTTTGCTGCTACATCTCATCTGCTATTGTGGATTTCTGCTGAAAGAGAAGTTCCTGTTCTCCTCCCCCTACCATTTTTCTTTTATCAAATGTAACGACTGGGCCATCACAGAGTGTGTCTGTTAAGCTTGCTGTTTTGTTGGAAAATATTGTAGTTATTCTAATTAGCTGGTTTTAGCAAGCTAAACTGAGTTAACCTGGAGGGATGAATACTAGATCTAAAATGAAGTGATCAGAGAAGGGCCAAAGCGAAACAGTAAGGGATGGGTTAACACCAGCCTGTAGTTATGTAGGATTAGGTGCAAAGTGAGACTGTACCCTTCTATGTGTGCATTCCTTTTATTTATTTAAAGGGAATTTTAAGAAAAAGTACATAGAGTTAACATTTGAAATTGCAAGGACTTAGTAGCAACTTTTTTATCTACAGGATCAGACAGTTGGAAAGTTGCTGAAAAGAAGCTTTTCAACAAAGGCATTGCAATCTACAAGAAGGATTTTTTCTTAGTCCAAAAGCTGGTGAGTGTTTTAGTGTTGCTGTTTTTTAATGGCAATGATATCTTCTAATGTTTGAACATTTAATACACAAGATTAAATCCTGATTTTTTTTTCTGAAACCTCAATATTAAGCACTCAGAAGATGTTGTAGAAATGTTATAATCTAGCACAGCACAATCTCACCAGAGATGGCTAGAACAACAGTGGTTGGATTGGGTTGGCTTTTTTTTTTTTTTTTTTGCTGTTGTTGTTTACTCAACCCTTGTACTTTCTGCATTGCTTCCATTAGTCCACACAGTGCAGATATCGCTTCCACGGGGCATATTTATAGAGTGCTGGTAATGTTCCAGTACAGCTTAAAGGGCTTGCTTATAAAACTAAATAGAAACACATCCTTGTTGCTGATGAAAAGGACCAAAGAAGGATACGTGAATGATGCATCCTTTTGTGCTGTTTGCTGTTACATTGATATTTAAAATGATCGTTTGTATGTGTTTTCCATGAGGTGTGACACCTCAGTGGGAGGGAAGCACTTGAAGGACTGAGAGCATAGAATTGGGAGCTGCATTTGTTTTCTCTGAATAAAACATCCAAAATGCATTTAAGTTGTAAAAGCCCAGAAATTAAGAATATACTTCCAAACTTTCAAAATAGTCCCTGATAGAGAATACGTAGATGGTCATAGATCTGTACTGATAATTGTCTATTGCTACATGTGTATGAAATGCATGTGGCCAAAATGGGAAAGTGCTGCAAACCTTCCTTTCCATTTTTGGAACGGTATTCTGCTCTGGTCTTCTCCGAAGTGCTGCTGTAAAATAAAACTCCCATAAAACTGAAAGGCTGCTCTCAAGCCTGACAGCTCAATTGGAATGTTTCAGGGGCTAAGAAGTGCAATAAACAAAGTGCCAGGTTTCGTCACCTTTACATTGGCCAGCTTTTCTTTGGGAAGCTGGTCTTGCATTCCTCAAAATGAATAGCATTGGTGGTAAGGAATGAGCTGTAGGCTGGGGTGGGCAGACAGAAGAAGAGAACATGGGAAACAAGGGTTTAAGAGCAGTTGTAGTGGGATTAAGACACAAAGTGTATTTATTGCACCCTTAGTGATTGTTTATAAGCCTTCTTAAAATCATGTAATCTATTGTACTTTTATGTTTTCCAAACACCAGATAAAAACCAAGACAGTGGCTCAGTGTGTGGAATTCTACTACACGTACAAGAAACAAGTGAAAATAGGTCGGAATGGGACCTTAATTTTTGGGGACATAGATGTTGCTCATGAAAAGTCTGCGCGAGATGAAGCTGAAGTTGACATCAAGGTAATTTCTTAAATTTCTCTCCTCTCTCTTGGGCTATGGCGCTAAGTTTGATTTTGTGTGCTGTCTTGTTTGGTAGTAGAGTCAGGACCAAAAACAGGCTGGCCAGTGCAGAGTTCAGACTTATGAGCTTATAAGGTTATATGTCCTGTGTCACATAATGACATTTACTTGCAGACACCAAGGTTAACAGTTCCTTTATCTTCTGGTAAAGAGTTCCCACAGGTTTGCACGTGTTCTTCCTCTCAGAAGGGACTTTTTCAGTGAAGAACAGGGGCACTTGGAAGATGAAGAAGAGGAGGAAGAGGAGGCAGAGGAAGGGTTTGATAACAGAAAGAAGAGCACGCTCCTTCTCAAAGATGAACAGACACTACAAGATGATTTAATAGTAAGTGCTGTAAGTGCATGTTGTGCTTTTTATACTACCTTCACTCTGCAAGTAGTTTAGAAAATACGAGGTCAACAGTTCAAGGTTTAAAAGTCTCTGCCTTTTTCCAGAACAAGGGCTGGGCTGAGGTAGTTTAGAGTGTTGCTGGTAACAAGACTGTGTGCCATTCTGGAAGAGCTGAGATGAGTAAGGCAGGGAAACCCAAGTTAATTATTTATAGTTGATGTATACATAGGACCACAGTGAGAAGTGGGTTTTGGTTTGTTTGCCTTACATTTCCCTCTCTCCAAAGGCCAATGATGCCAATATAAGGAGTCGAGAGGCAACTGTTACAGGCAGAATTGGAAGAAGGCCGAGGGAGACGACCATGAAGCCTCGAAAGCTTATTCCTGCTCCCGTGCAGAGAAGGCGGCGAAAACACAAGATAAAATCAGATGTTACCAGTAAAATCCAGAACACAGAAAACACATTTCCATGTAAAAAGTGTGGCAGGTAAGAGAACTTAGCTTCCAGCAGTAGTTGTGGAATTGCAGTGGGGCAGGCTGGAGAGACTGGCAATAATTTTAATGAACCCTACTTAATCTTGCAAATAAGGGGTTTTTACGTTGTTTTTTTGTTTGTTTTTAACAATTTATGGCTTTGAGATGTCTTTCATATCAGACGTATATTGATATTGAGATACTTCTACTTGGCTAATTACCTTCTGGCCATTCTTCAAATAGCATGAGACACTGCCTGCATTGCAGTGGTGTGTAGTATTTGGATGGCAAGAAAATGAGATCTCCATCTAGTTGTATCACAAGGGCTGTTAACAAATTGTTGCTATGTCTGGGACTTAGCTGATCCTGAAAAGGTATATTGTCGCTGTGTCCTCAGAGAGCACACTGTACTGGAAAGGTTAGAGCTGTTAGAAGGCAGATGGGTAAGACTTGACCCTGGCTGCTGGCAGAGAAGGAGCAGGCAAGGGTTTGTAAACCTGTCTTGTGACATTAGATGTCAATTCAAAATAGTTAATGGTGAGCAATAGAGGGATAGATCATGGTAGCGTAGAATTGGGAGGAAAAAGCTCAAATGTTTCCAGTTGTGTGCATAAGTGTCTGGAATGGCAACTGACTGTTGACTTCCATGTTTATTGTTGTTTTTTTTTTTTGTGGTGTAGGGGGAATGGCTAAAAAGTGGGGCCCTGTTGTGTTAAGCAGCCACACGTGTGCTTCATATGCCAGTGTTGCCTCTGAATTTAGAAAATATATTAAGAAACAAAGCAAGTATCTCAAGGATGCTCAGGATCTTCTGCTAGTACTTCAACCAGTGCACTGGCACATGCTGAGGCAGAAGTGGTGTTTGCTGTACATGTTTTGTTGCAGTACCAACATGCTGAAGCTCACAAACTTGAGGGTTTGTGAGCTATGGAAAGCTCTTTCAGTGAATTAATGGAGGAGAAAGCTGTAAGTGAGACCTATGCTAATGCACCTCTATTTCCTCAGGGTGTTCTACAAGGTGAAGAGCCGCAGTGCTCACATGAAGAGCCATGCGGAGCAGGAGAAGAAGGCAGCTGCACTGAAGCAGCAAGAGAGAGAGGCGGCAGCAGCAGCAGAGGCGGCAGCAGCAGCAGCCCACAGCCAGGCCCAGCAGGAAGAAAGCAGTGAGAGTGGGGAAAGCAGCAGTGGAAGCAGCAGTGGGAGCTCGGATGAAGATGGAGAAATATAGCAGTGAGCTAGAAATGGAGGGAGTAGCAAGGCTGGACCTATCACCCTCTCAGTGGTTTCACGTTTTTTTGCTTGCGCTTTTCTGACCTGAACCATCAGGTCTCAGTTTCAGTGCTGCAGCCTCCTTGTGCCACACGTTCCACTTCATCTTGCCAGTACTGACCAAACCAGAGTGGCAGACAAGAAGATTTTTTTCAGCTTGGATTTAAAAAAAAAAAAAAAGATTTCTATTTATAATTGTATCTGAGGTACACAATTAAGCAACGTCACCTGCAGTGGAAGTAAGTTCTGTTGGGTCAGTATGACCTCTCTTCTTGTTCTTGTCAGAAATTATGATAACAAGATTCTTGGATATAATGGTTTCCAGACCAGAGTTAGAAAATGGTGCTCTGCTCTGTGGTGACTGTATCCAGTTACTGTGATACTGGTGATTTCTAGATGCTTTCTTTCTTAGCAAGTTATTCTTCCTGTTACACTTTCCTGCCTTTCTAAACATTTATTCTGGCTGCCAGCAAGTTTTGTGGAAAGATGGTGTGTGGTTTTGGCCTCTGTTTCACAAAAATGCAAAGTGGGATGAGCAAGATGTGCTTCCTCATTCTGAGAGGAAGTTTTATTTTTTCAACGAACCCTGAGGTGGTTTTCTTTCATGCTATTAAGAACTCAGCAATGGGTGTAAGGTATCCTGAGGGATTTAAGTTGTCACAGGCCTTGTGGGTTTGTCTCCTAGTGGAAAACAAAATAGTTAGCCTTTGATTAACTTCTTGGAAGGTAGTCTGGGTTTCACAAGTGCAATTTGAAATGAAAACTGTTGGGTTTGACTTTGGTTAAAGGGGAGCAAGTTTGTTTTGTGAAAGTGAATATGGACCTTGTCTGCGTGTTAGACTGTGTGCATCCCAGAGATGGGAGGAATGAACTCTCATCTCTATCAAGCTCCTTAAATCTCCCTGTGAATGGCTCTTACCTCTCAGCACATCCGTTTATTTCCTGTGGCAGCCTTCATTTATCTTCTGAAACTGTTGCCATTGAGAGCTTATATTTGTGGGGCCCTTGTTTTCCAAATACTTCCTGTCAGACAGTATGTGACTGCATATGCAGGAGGCTTTTCACTTCCACGCAAGTGGCTGGGCAGCCATGCCTGCTGTGTTATCCACTGTCGCCCCTTCGGCTGACTGAAATGCTGACTTTTCCTTCACAACTGACATGTACTAATGGCAAAAAAAAAAAAAAGTCTAGCCACCAAAAGCCTGCTGGTAAATGAAAGTTAAGAAGATGCAAAAGGAGTCCTGGTGACATAAACTGCACGGGATTGGTCTGTGCATCTTTATAGCCCACTTCATCATTACTTCATAAAGATGTAGAGAATCAGATCACTTCCTTGCTCTCACAGTCGATCTGTCTCAGCTCCCTGTTCTGGCTCCTTCAGTGCAGTGTGTGGAGGCAGCAATTTCTGGGTGCCAATAGTGCGTTGCATCCCATGCATGCTGCTCCTGTGGTGCATGGCCAAGCAGAGATCTGGGTGGGTTACTGCACATGAAGTGTGCTTATTTTTTTTTTTAATGATTTTTTTTTTGTTTATTTGGCTCTTCAGGCTGCTAGATGAGTTTCAGGTAGTGTATCTACTTGTCAAGTTGCCAATGGAAAACGGATCTGACTTAGCATGCCATCTGGTCCTCTTTTCCTGCTCCAGGTAGTTTTATGCAATCATGGTCATGCTGTCCAAGTCTGGGAGGCTGTGTATTTTACCATATTTTCTTGTCATACATATGCCTTTTTATAGACTTAACAGAAACAGTTACTACTCTTAAAACTAGTAGCATTATCATAAGGACTGCACTTTTTTTCCAGTGTTGACAATTCTGCCCATCTGCATTTGATTTCCTACCAATGCTGTATTTCCATTCCTAATAAAACCAGGTGATCCTGTCAGTATATTGGAATGACTACTGCATGTCCCTGGGTCTTGCTGACAAGACTATGGAAGCAGATGGCATGTCACAAACTACTACAATCCGTTCATAAACTGCAAAGAACTGAAAGCTACTTATCGTTAAAGAGAAGCTTATGTGTATTGGTCTTCCTACTAAGATTTTCAGTGTTATTATCTTTTTCCTTTTGTAAATTGGAGAAAAAGCTTGTCTGCCGCTATCCTGGGGCCCTCAGTGAGAGCTGAAGCTTTAGCACTGGCTGTGCCAGGACAGCCAGTGAAGCAACTGAAACTCACGGTTCACTTCTACTGCTGGGATTAATTCCAGTGTAAAGTGATGATGCAGTTAAAATTCTGAAGTATGTTTCTGGAAAGTTGCCAGTAGTTTCCAGATCCTGAGACCTGCAGGGCAGAGCATCAGCTCAGAAACATGCAGGGCTTGTGGAAAAAAAAATAAATTATATATATGTAAGGGGTTTAAAATAATGTAGATGCTGTTGTAATGAATGCATTTCCTGGAGTACTGATCTCAGCTGCAGTATGATGTACAGTTACTTAAAAAATCTGGGAAGTCCTGGAAGGACAGAATGAAGAAATAGAGATAGAGGTGGAAATGGCACACATTGAGAAACAAGGTAAAAAATGAAGATTGTTGAGGTTGAAGAAGAAGTCTGCCTAAACCTGATAACTAAAATAAGGGTAATGAAACTATTTTAGGAAATGCTTTCACTATCTGTGGTAAAATAAAAATCAACTATTTAATCCTTTAAAAAACAAAAACAAAAAAAAACAACCAACAACGTATTGTTCATATCAGGACAAACCAATGGCTCGCTTCATGTCTTGTTTCAGACAGTGATCAGGAGCAGTTGTTTAGGGAAAAAATGAGGGAAAGTGCAGAACAGCAGTGTAGTCCCAGCTAGAAAATGGGGTGATGAACTAGAAGAAGAATTTCATGTCCTCCCAGAAAACAGATGCACCGTTTGTAGTTGTGAGCTGTTCTCTGCATGGACAGGAAGTTCACACGTACCTCTGTTTTACCATAGCACTCTGTGTAACACTGCCATTTCTCCCAGTACTTTTAGTTTCTTCAAGTACGCTGGTTTAACAATGAGCCAACACTTAGCAGTGGCCCTCAGCAATTTTCAAGGTGACTGTACTTTTAGATACTGCATAGCAAATTACAGTGGCAGATGACTAACAGGTGAAATCCAATGCAAAGATTTAAAGAGTAAATCGTGTTATTGCTTTAAGTACCAATGTAATCTTTCTAGGCATGATAATGTTTTAAGGCAAGCATTATTACTGTGTCCTAAAAGGGCAGATCTACTGATTCTGTCTGCTTTAGGCAATCAATAAGTTGTTTTGCCTCTTAAGAAGTGTAAGCAATTGAGGTGCTAAGAAAAAATAAGAAATTGTCTTTAATTGCACTGAAACTATGTATTTGTTACACACCAAATCCAGTACTGATGATTTCTCTCCCACTCTGCTGCAGCAGCAGAGAACAGCAAGATGTTACAGAGAGGCCTGTTGATGGAAGAAAATCTGAGCAGGGCTTTTTCTGAGGATAGCGTGGCTGCTACAAGCATGGGTTAGTGGGGCTGACCAAAAGCAGTTAGGTATTACAAGTAAGTGGCAACAAATGTGTTGCTGTATTGCTGGTAGCCACCAGAAAACCTCTTCTGTCATGATAATGAGCGAAAATGTTTCTCTAAGTGTCTTAGTTAAAAACAAGCAGCACTAAACCTGCTGCCCACCTGCTTACAGAAGCAGTTTGGAGAGTACCTGGCATCTGAATTGGATCATGCCAACTAGCAAAGCGTGGCAGAGTTGTTTCCAAAAGCAAACAAACAAATACAGAAAATAACTGGGAAAAAGATAATCCCCCATCTGCTGTGGACAAAGCGTTTAAAGTGAATTTGTCTGATCTGGAATGAATTACAGTATTGTGCGTAGGGGAAAATTACTTAAGTGGCTCTTCACTGCAGCACAGTGTTAATTTAAGGCTGTGTTATTCCAATGATGATTTAAAAAAAAAAATCAGTCTGTTCTGATGTTCTGACAACTTGTCCACTCGAAAGTCCTGTGCAGATTATTTTCTGTTTGAAAGCACTTTCACAGAACTCAATTCTCGCTACTCTTGCTGTTAATCTAGAAAAAAGTGCTGTGCACTCCCAAGTGGAGTTGGAAAAGGAGCATGTCTCTTTGTGTTAGCTGTCCTTTGTCTGGGAACAAATAGAAGATAAGGGCTGCAGCTCTGTAGCTGCGTGCTGATAATTTGTCCCTTACAGTGCAAGGTGAGACTGCAGATTGTCGTACAACTCACAGTGGCTGCTGTATTTCCAAGCCATCGCCCAGCTGGATCTCGATGCCAGCTCCAGGTGTTGCAGAGATGCTGTGAGAGATTGGGCTAGTGGTCACGTTTTGCTCTGGTTCTGTGTTTTTTGCCTTTCTGCCTGTGTAGTCTGCCCTTTACAGATAGATTCATTCAGCCTTTCAGATTTGTGCTCTGCATGGGATAGCATCTCCATTTTATAAGATGCTGTATATATAACTACTAGGTAAAGCATGCACTCGTGATGCATATCTGATATAGCTACAGGTGTTCTGCTGTCTGGCTGCAAGAGCAACTCTGCATTTTAATGTATTGGATGTTTTTCCATGTAAAATTGGAGCGGCTTAGCTGAATAGGCTGCAGTACCCTGGAGAACTCACTTCTGTAAGCTGGAGGCCCCAGAACAGCTGCACAGACAGCTAGGCCAGGCAGGATGGCAGCTGCTTTGAAGGCAGGGAGAAGAGAGACATTCTGAAACTTAAAGGTAACCCATCTGTTACTCCCAAACTAGTGATGGAATTCATGGAGTCTGGATTAGCTAACAAAACTTCTCATTTCACAAAGCTGACACTTCACGGTGTTTCTCATATTTGCAGCAAGCTTATCTTGAAGTCATCATCCAAAAAAAGTGTTTCCTAAACCAGAAAGAGCAAGCTCTCCCTCTCTTAGCTGTTATGCACCGCTTAGTTCTCCCTCAAGGAGCGGTCTTGGAGTCCCTGTGTATTTGTATGCTACGCTAAACAAAATGTGAGTGGGGAGGACTAGAGCTGTATTTGTCTCATCTGCTTTCATACAAAGGCACTTTTAGTCCAGTGATTACCTCTGCCAGAAACCTCGTTCTCAACCACATCTTCCCAGCAAGCATTCTGTGTTTTATCTTCTAATGTATGTCTGAAAGTTTATAAAGCTTTAAGGAGACAAAGAAGCAGCTTCTACAAACTGTTGGATTTTCACAGGAGTGAGTTTCTGTGTAAATTCTTCACTTGGGTTCAGCTGCTTTTCTTGCCCTCGTTCTCTGTGAGGCCAAGTGTTGTGAAGGCAGCCTCTGAGCTTCATCTGAGGAGTTCTCTTCCAGAGAGCAAGATTCCATCAACAGCTGAGCCCAAGAAACACTTCTTGAGAATCAAAAACAACATATATTTTTATAGAAATGTGTATTTTAAAAATCTGTTTCCTGCAGCTTCTCCATATGTATTTTTCCCCTTGTAGTTCAGATTTGATAAAAACTTTTTTGTTGAGTTCATTCTTTTTACGTTGTTTTTAAATTTGTAGTCGAAGCTTTGGTGTACTGTACAGGAGCAGTCAGCCTTTGTAATTACTGTATAAATGCTTTATAATAAAGTATATTACTTTTAGCAAGTGAGCAGACACTTCCTTTTGTGTGTTTGCTGCCTATTGGCACCTTTTAAAAGACTGTTACATGTTAAAAATGTACATATATAAATATATTTACCTGTTGCTGTACAGTTGTGATAGACTGGACTGAATTTATTTTTTGTGTGCTTTTTTTTATAAAATATTAATACACTAAAGGCAATCTTGCTGATGTGATTGTAATGTACTATGTAACTTATTTACTTAATATCCCCTATATATCTAAGAAACCCTTTTATTAAATGAGGTTTAAAAATAGTCTCAGAGGTGAGGGGTTTTTTTTTTGATACGAAGTGGTGGCTGCCAGGCTCAGGCTGGTGGTTTGTTCATACACAGGAGGCAGCTCTGAGTCCTCTTATGAGTCATCTTAAGCAATTCCGCTCTCTGATTGTATTTCCCTCTGTTTTCCACAGCAATTACCAGGACTGTTTCTCAGTATTCTCCTTGAAGATACCCGCCTGCGATGTATTTTAGGTCTTAGGTACAAGAAAGACTCTAGAAAGTATTTGGTGTCTATATAGCTCTGTTTGCTTTACAGAAACACTGGTGGTGTGTCCAACCCAAGCAAGCAGTAAATGAAGACAGATGAATTCTGCTTCTGATGTTACGTAAGCAGCTGCAGAGCTGAGGTGGCATGAAGTGAGTTGGTGCTTGAAGGGTGTGTATTACATCTGAACTTCTGAATAGTTGTAGGTGGGACAGAGGGCAGTACATCCAGGTGAAATACAGCTGGAACTGCTGGGAAAAGAGGTAATGCTTCTTGCTGTTCAGGAATTAAATTGGCTACATGTAGAAACAGTGGTAGGTTATAACTCAAAACCAGTTGTAATTCATATTTTATCATATTTTTCATTCTTAATGTTTAAATATACATGTTAGTGAATACTCTGTTAAGGGCATGTGTCTGTTACCTGGATCTATTTTTTTTTTTTTTAATATAGATATGGTAACATAGCATTGATCTAGCTTATTTCTCTGGTAATAGCTGGATTTCTTGCTGTGGGTTTTTAAACATCAATATCCTTCCCTCCATCCTCGAAGCAAAGCTTCCTTTGTTTTGGAAGCTGGCTGTTTATGCTGTTTATTCACTCCTTCTAACGTGTGGGCATGAAAGTTTTTAAAAGATGCTCCCTTGCAGAGATTGTAGCAATGTGCATTGATAGCTCACTGATCCCCTACAAGCTCTCAGTTAGAAGCTAAGAAGGCATACTCAGAGTAATTTCTCCTTGTTTTTTTAAGCTGACGAACTTGTATTTCCAGGATGTTGGCAAGGATGACAGGAAAAGGATTTAGTCGAGCAGCGTAAGAGCCCCTGCTTCAGCTGACTCCTGCAGATATGGATGTTGATCAGCAGTAGCATGTGAGGAAGTAAGTGGCAGTTATTTAGATGGCAAAGAAAATAATGCACTTGCCTCACTATCACAGCCTATGGGCAAGTGTTACAGGCTGACTGCACTGCACTAAAACTGGGCAAACGAAATTTGGATGATGGAAAATTAACAGTGGTAAGTTTAGGGCAGTTTGGTTTTCATCTTTTTAAAATGGGTAGATCCAAGGTTATTTCATCTACTGAGAGAACTTTATAAAGCACTTCAGTGATTTCTGAGCTCAAATGCATTTTGAGGGAGCAACATTATGAGGAATTTTGCAGTAATTCCCTAGACGTTTGTTTTTTCAATAGGCCTACAGCTATCAGTGCAGGATGATATTCTTATCCCTTTGAGGGTGACTACTGCGGGGTAGAAAGCTTTCTCATTTACATCATTTACATTTTCATGAGTTTTTAAACTACATTTCAGTGGCACTGTTTATTGAAGGCTGAAGTTCCTATTACAGAAGTTCATTAAGCACCAACCTTCTCCTGAGCTGGCTAAATGGAGTTGATTGTGTAATGCTATTCCCAGAGCTTGAATTCAAAGCAAACCTGTGATTTTTGTACTGAAAAAAAGACTTACCCTTATTTAATGTACTTGCAATTTTTTTTACCCCAAATAAAAATAGCAGACTTTTCTCTTAGGAACTAACAACAAATCTGACAACCAGTGTCTGTATTAAAAGACTGAAAAATATTTATGTATCAGATGACAACAATCACAATTAGATCAACATCTGTAAAGCCTAAATTATTTCCTATCCTAAAATATAGAGGCAATAAGAGACAGCATTTCCATACTATAAATACATTGCTCCCTGAGCAGCTAGGAAAAGTTAATGAGAACAAAAATTAATTTATGAAAATTCACCAGAAGCTGAGCCTATTCCATTACACAATAGCCAAAGACTTTTTTTTTATAAAATAGCATTGTTATTTTTAAACAAGTTTCACATAAGTTCATTTATAAATGTAAGCCTAAATAATTTAAACACAGCAACTTTAACAGTTTGGTCATGCTACAAAATTACAGTATACAAAATGTCATCAAAAGTAGATGTTAAAAAGTGCTTTCTTGCTTGAAGATTTTCCTAGATGGATCTACTCTTGTAATTTGAATCAGCTGCTGGTTCTCGGGTCTCTTCTCACATTTTTCCAGCCATTTGAAAGATAACCACTGCATACATCATCTCTTTGAAGAGAGGTCTATGCTAACAAGCAAGTAAAATACCTATTTTCTATCTCTTAATTTAATTGTAGGATATTTCTCTATATAATTAAGTGGATGCTAATCCTCCATAATTTCTGTGGGAAAAGCAGAATTCCACATGGCTTGCAAGTTTTACATGGGTGCTCTTCTCATCCATGAATAATAATGTGCTTAGGACATCATTAGATGTGGTGAGATGTGGAGGCGCAAAGAATAACACAGGAAGAATTCTTTCAGCATCTAACTGCTGCTCAGCCGCTCCCCTGGGCACACAGTCTGATCTCTGATAGTGTATCTGTGACGCAGTGCAGCTCCATCTGCATTGCAAATCAGTTGCTTAAATTCTATCATCTGTATCTTCTACCACATCCAGTGCATAATTTTTAAAGTGCAAATTTTAGAAATTGATTGAAACTTAATTTATTTGGGGCTAGTAAAGTCCATGGGATTTTGATTTGTGCTAGGCAGTAACCCACAATTCATCACATATAACATTAAGCTAAAACTCAGAAAAGGGTTAACTTACATGCAAAGGTTCTGCAGTATGCAGGAGGTTGAAAGGCAAAGGAAAATCTTCTAAGTTTACCTTGCTGCTGCTACAATTGTGCTGAGACTGGATGCCCTGTTCCTTTCAGTAATGACTGCTTTTATTTTCATATTTATAACGTAGTTGCAAAAAAAGAGAACTTGTGCTGTTAATTTGTGAAAAGAGCTGATGCCAACAGCCATATGCTATACCCAGCTCTACCAACGAACAACTGCAATAGTTATTGCTGGACTGATTAATGGTAATTAATCCGTGGAGCCTCAACTTGTCAGTTACAAGAGCCAGGAACCTCTTGGAGGTTCCTCAAGCCTTGGCAACGGAACTATCTCCACCTAGAATGCTAAAATTCTATTCTGTTCTCAGATTGTCCCACAATAGTCAAAGTAGAGTCTTTGCTGTATCTAATGCTGCCTTTGTAAATGTACAGAGTTAGACCATATTTAGATATTACAAAATTAACCAGTAGGATCATGTAGCACTGGACAACATTCTCATCTCTGTCTTGTTTCTTTTGAGGAGCTAATTAACTTATTTAATTAATTTAAGCTATACGTACCATAACTGCACACATTGGTTTTTGAAGGTGCAGGGATTTAAATGCGTTGCCTCTTGGCCAGAATCCATGCATATATTCTGCATATTCTATCCTGAAAACAGCTGCACACACATCTGAAATTGGCTTTTCTAGTTGTTGCTAACATTTGAAGTTCTCACTATAAGCACACTTTAATCACTTCATGCAAGGGCCCAAGCCTATTCCCTGTTGCCCTACCACAAAAGCTGAGGTCAGTGAAGACCATGTGTGCCCATAAGCTAGGTGCTCCTTCAAATCACATCCACTTTTCCAAAGCTGATTGGCTGCACGTGAACTGAGTTGGTTTTAAGAGGTCAACGTGAAATGGTTGTTTGCTGTATAATACTCCCTCCCTGTGTGTTTCTTAATCAGTGCTGCCTTTCCTAACGATAGAGCATAACACTAGAAGGAATTACAAGAGACTACAAAATCTGTAAAATAAATCCAGCTTTGGCCATTGTTCTTCTGACCTTATTTTAAGAAATGGATCTAAATGAAACTCGAGACTTATTTGTATCTGCCAGTTTAAGTTGGAATGCTTAAGCATTTCTCTAAAAATCCCAGAATAACAAGAAAGAATATATTGAAACTAGGCTCTGATTTCCTTGTAATCTTCACACCTTTTACTTAGATATTGATGAGCAATAGAATTATCTTCTACTAAAATTACACCTGGAGCTTGAGATCAATATCGCTGTCGCCTGGGTCCCTTCCACCCTTTTATCCCTGCCCATGACTTTCCAGGATATCAACCCCTGCCACTCTTTCACAAACAAAAGTGGTGTTCTGAACTTCGTCCCTTACATGTCTGCTCTAAAACCTGCAAGCACACTTTTCTAGTTTAAACAAAGATAATGCACTGAATTAGAAGAAAAGCTTAAAAACAATAAAAACAAGCTGCCAAAAAATCCACTTAGCTGAGTTGATCTATTTTCTAAAGGAAGTAGAGAGGAGGGAACATTTTTTGCATCCAACAGTGCAATTATGTCTGTCTTTAGCATTACATACTGCTTTTCACTAAAAATAGTTACCTGCCATATAAGGAGGTTCACTAAAACGGTTAACGTGCAACAGAGCATGTTTAGTACATCTTCAATACTTATTTTCCAATACCCATTTCCCACCTTGTCTCACCTTCCTCAGTAACCACATACACATTTCACTCATCTGTGCTTTAGAAAAAAAAATTAGTATCCCAAACCCTACCTTTTACATCTCAAGCCCAGGTCTCTTGTTCACTGTTTCTGAATTTGTTTCTGAGCCCACTTATAGTTGTATGAAAATTCCAGAGCTGAGAAGGATTATGTCCATCAGTGAGCCAAAACAAGACTGGGAACAGGAACCAGCTGTAGGCCAATAGTCTACTTATTCCAATCAAAATAATTTATAAAAAAGAGAAAAAAAGATACTTTAGTCTCACTGAAACCATGCAAAGAATTCCTACTGCCTCTTTAAAATAAATAACATCATATAAGTTATACATGGCCTTCTAAGCAATGAAGTTATGAGTTCCAATGCAAGAAGCCCAATTCAAAACTTGCAGTCCATAACAAGAGATCATGAGCCCATTACCTTTCTTGTGCGTATGTCCACAACTTCTGGGCCTATTTGGCATAATACTTAAGGGGATGAAAAGGCAAATTCACATACTTAAAATATTAAGGGATTCCCGTAACAGGATTAAACACAACAAAGTCTATAACATAGTTCTAAAATGTAACATTGTTCCTTTAGCAATGGTGTTTCAACTGAATGTTGGCCAGCTGCATCTAACAAGCTAAAATTGCTCTGTTGTAACACAAGAGCGAACAATAAGCACCACTAGTCAGGAATTAGGAATAGCTAGGTATTAGCTCAGGTAAAAGATCTCTCACTAACCAAACAAAAGATGAACTCAACTCCACTGGTCTCTGCAGAAGATGTCAGAAGCTTGACAAAACTGGTGTGCCTGAAGTTTGGTAAGTAACTCTTTGGGTAAGAGACTGTGGAGATAAGCTGGTCTTATAAAACTTGCCCAAAGCTTTTCTTCAAAACAAACGTTTATACAAAAGTTCTATGTGCTGAGCAATCTGGAGATATTTAAATTATTAAACAACCAACGCAAAAGTCTCATCAGTTTCCTCCTTCTTCATCTTCTTCTTGCTTAATAACAAGGATACCTACAAGGAAAAAAAAGAAAAGATCTACAGATTTATGAAGAGATTATGCAAGAGAGTACAGTTAATGGTGATCTGCTTGAAAGCCAATCTGGACTATCAAAACTAGGAAAGAGGCTGTCAGAAAGAGGAAATAATTCTATTTTCCTGCTGCTGTCCAACTCCTGGCTCCACACAGGACCACCCTAAAATGAGAACGTATCTGAGAGCGTTGATGCTTTGCATTTTTTTGATCTCTGGCAAGCTCAGTGCCATGGCCACTTCTCTGGGGAATAGAGTGACATGCTAAAACTATTTGTTTACTATTTGGCTGGTTAATTTCAAGAGTAAAGCCCAACCTGTGGGCTGCACACCACGTGGACAACTTTTCAGAAGATCCTGCAGCTGGTGCACGATTGCACAGATGAGGTTTTGAGGTTACAATTTATTTCCCTGATCTTTCTACTACGCTTGTCACTTCTTGTCACTTAGATCAGTTGCCTTGTGCCCCAAACTTACCATCCAGCTTTTTCAGCTTGGGCACCCGTTTGGTTGCTTCTTCAATCCAGCTGTTCTTCTGATCAGAGGCGTATTTCTCTTGCAGTGGATTGCCTACAAATACCAGATCCTCTAATAATGGCAGCTCTGCCAGTCTCGCAAACTCTGCTGCAGCCACAAATATGAAAACACCAACCAGATTATGAACAAGGAAAGGACATCTGCACCAAACCTTCCTTTCAAACTCCATGCACACATAAATAGCTTGGGATACAAACAGATAGGGATCATTTGGACTTGAACTGGGAACAGGTTAAGGAACAAGTACACATTTCAAAAGAAGTCCAAGCAAGGTGTTTCAAAGAACAAACTCCATTGGGCTTAGAGTTTAAATTCAATTTCCTATTTTTAATTTCTTGCATGAATTATTTAGGGATTCTGTGTACTTCTGCAGGTTTATCAGTAAAACTTAAGCCCCAGGACATGGAGAGCTATTTTTTTAACTTGCTTACTCATGCATTCACCATAATTTGTAGGAAGCTGCAGAATGGACTGGAATGGCTTACCCCAGTCTTTCACCAAATTATTGGACATGTAAAGAACCTTCAGCTTCTTCATTACACGGATACCCCTCAGTTTCTCAATGAAGTTGTACGAAATCCACAGCTCTTCTAGCGTATCTCCAACTGCTTCCTGGAAAATGACAGAGCTACTCAGGTAAGTGAAAGTAAGTCCTCATTCTTCAGACTCTCTTTTCTTCACCCCTGCAGGTCACCTCATGTAAGAAAATACTAAGATCTACTGGTCTTCATTTCCTTTTAAGCAGGTTTCTAGTTAAGTATTACAAATACGCACAGGAACAAGAGCAAAGGATGTGAAATATATTTAGGATGTCAAAAATCACAGTATTAGAACAAGAGAAGGAACAGCAGTTGTTCTTAAGGCATAGGGACAGAGGAGACAAATGTGGCCGTTTGTGCACACAGTGGCTGCTATTCAGCAACTCTTTCATTGGGGTTTTTATGCAGTACTAGGGAATGGTCTGTCTCAAGTGCACGTGTATTTTGGTCGTGTAGGACAAAAGTTGCTTTTATAACTCCCTCAAAAAGAGTGTTTTTATAAACCAGTTATTATAAATCGATTTCATTTTATGCTTAAGAGATAACAGCACCTCTAGAGGTGGCAATAGTTTTAAGCTGGAATATTCTGCAGGAGAAACACACAATACCTGAGAAGGAAGAAAATAATATCTATACTCATTTTTAACAAAGTCAATTGAAAAATATTCTGCTTTAATAGAGATATAATACAAATATAATAAAACTAATCCCATTTTTCCTCCAAGTATTCTTCCTATGCCCAGTAGATTCAGTCCCACCACGATCTTTTCCGCAAAAGCAAACAAACAAACAGACAAAAACTATCTCAATTTTCAGAAATCATAGGAAAGAGAGTAAACATACCATTGTGCCAGAATAAAATCAAAATTTAGGGAACAAAATTCAGCCAAGACTTATAAACATGGGGCAATTATCCCACATCCTGGATAGCGCTCCACTCGGTTAGTAAGGAGTTAATCAAGATTAAGATGCACATACCAATCCATTCAAGTTCTTAATATTATTTCTTCCCAAAGACAAAATCCTCAAATTTTCTGAAACAGATAACAGAAAGTTTCTCATTCATAAGTGATTTCTTAAGTATAAGAAGATGTTATAATTCAGGTAAAACTCCATACTCCTAAAAAACCTACATTCCAAAAAGATTGTCTTAAGAAAGAATGACACAACAGAAATAAAAACTGACGATGACTGGGAGTTGATGCAGAGGATAACCCAGAAATGTGCTCACAAGTACAGAGTTGTTCATTTGTAGGTTACCTACTGAAATTCAGTCCACATAAATACTGAAAAAAACTAGAATTTCATCCTACACCTGAGCTCTGTTGGCTTGCTAGCACTGATTTCACATAGTTCTTACCCTTTCTTTTCCAGGTTAAAAAATAAAATTGTTCTAATCTCATTTCAGTGCTGTATAGAGGTAGCATATAAAGCTGTCAGACTGAAGTCTGATAAGAAATATTTCAGCTTAATTTAGAACCCTGACAAATAAGCTTCTGAAGTGAGCTACTCTTGCTGGAGGTTAGTGTAATATTAGTGTAACTCAAATCTATGACAAAATAGCAGTCTTTCCAGAAAACTCCTTTTCAGTATTCACATAAGCTTTCTTGCAGGTATAAACAAGCAAATAACTAATAACTACAATAACTAACGGTGAGACTAATGAATGTCCCAGTCCAGTAGCAACGGGCTGCAGAGATAGCAATGTAGTGCCTGGAGATTGCTACAGATAAAGATTTGAGGCTGATCTAAAACAGGTAGTTGTATGTTCTATCTCCAGGAATGCAGGGATGAAACCACAACTGGCAGACGTTCTAAAACAGAAAAACTAGTTAGAAAATAGTTAGAATAAAAATAGTTAGAAACTAGTTAGAAACTAGTTAGAAAAAATATGAGGCACAATCAGAATTCTTTTTCTCTTTAAATGCAACAGCTTAACACATGGCCATGGCTCAAAATATGAAAACTCATCATCAGTCACAGTCTAAAGTCAGCTACAGCTAATATTCTCCAGACTATCCCTACAGTTCCCCATCCACAGGAGAGAGACGATCCGGCTACCCTCATTCTCTCTGTGCCACATGTTTAGAAAGTACAAGCCTGCACTAGCTTTAGAAATTCCTAAGAGGTGAGAGGATAGTGACAAACACAAAAATGAAAGACTGCAGAAAACATCACACCTTCAAGTCATTTCTAACTGCCATTATTGTTCTTTAGTGCTCCTCTTCTGAGATATTGTTTTAGAAGCAGTAAGAAGTTCCTCAAGAAATATTTTCACACAATTGAACAGGAATGTAACACTTGCTGCTATCATTTAAATCCTCCTCACATGCATGGATGCTGAGGTGTGGTGCTTTGCACAGAATTACCTACTCAGCATGATGACAATATCACTACGCACACTAATATTAATCTTTTCTATCCGAAAACAGTGCTGGACACTTAAGAGGATTTCTCAGTGTCCTCTTTGCAATGAACAAAAGCAAACATGTAATAATTATTTGATGGTTTTTCATCGCTGTAAGCATCGATTTCTCTCAAGGAAGGCAATAGTAACTGTGGGCTCCTCCCATTCTGTACCTTACAGACCATGAAGTTCCATTTTGTCTCGCCTCCAGATTCCATCCCGGCCCCCAACACTCTGACCTCAGCAACAGACTATGCCACAATTATTACGCTGTTCAACTGCAGACCCTCTCCAACATCAGTGTGGAAATTAGTTGTTAAATCACTCTAGAATCAATTACTGAATATAATAACTCAGTCCCACTGGAGACTACATAGCTACTTCTGCATGGATTTTTTTTTTACTGAGCTTGCACAGCAAAACAACTGCCAAGACTGCACAGAGACACATGCATTAGTATGCTTTTACTGCTAAACATGCATTCTTCAGGAAGACTGATAATTTTAAAGTCGACTGCAACCTTCTAAGAGGAAGAAGTTAAAAAGGATAAGAAAAGTATAAAGCTAGACACACATTACAAATTGTAGTATATTTCCTATCCACAACTAGAAAACAATTATAATCACTGGTTTGTCACTTACTTAGGCTGTTCAAGTTGGCAATTCTTTCAATGCAGTTTGTAGACAATGAAAGCTTCCTTTAAAAGCAAGAACAATCAACTCTCAGAACAAAAGGAATCACTATATTAGAAGAGTTCCACATCTAAACACCACTGCGCTAGACATATCTGTCTGTTCTTCTCTCAAGCATCATGATTTCTGTGACTTTGTTTAGCTTCTAGGAAAGTACCACATGTTCCTAACTTCACATACAGGATGACCTTTGTAAGCACAGCCTTAACAAGTGCACAGAAACTTAGTTCTGAGGCAGTTCTAATTTCTTTTGGAAAGCCCTGACTCTGTCTCTTTTTTTCCTCTGTCTTATTGCCTACACAGACAACACTACATTTTTCTCAGCTAAACAGCAGCTGAACTGACTTGGTACCTAGAGCTAATTAGATAACCTGCATGCCACTACATGTTGCCATTTGGGCACATTAGCCAAATTAGTACAAATAGAAGAGAATGCCTGGTTTCCAATTTGTCTTTAGCTTAACTTACTCGCAGTTAACAAGAGTGGAGAGAGATTCATCCATCTTCTCTACAGGAGGAATCTGGCCGTACAGTTTCACTTCTTTTGCCTCTGAAGCCTTCTGGCCATTTTTTTCTTCCTAAGGAAAAGAGAAGGTAAAGAATATGCTCACTGCACAAAATCTCTAAGAACTGTTGTACTAAAACATTCCTATGAAAGTAATTACTACAGAGGTAATTCCAATATGTTAATAAAAGAAATTACTGAAAAGAGAAAGCATTTTTAATACTGTGCTTCAAGAGCCCTGCTAGTGCAGTATAAAGAGTGGAAGAGTAGCTTAGTTCCAACATACTAAAAGCAGATATACATTAAATACCCTTTTTTTTTTTCTTTTCTTTTCTTTTTTAAATTGGAGTTGCATTTAATCAAATTAATTCAGGTGTCCTCTACTGACAAGAAATTGAGAATAACTGGAGGTCTGAAACTCTGAATCACGGTGAAGACTGACATGTGGGAGCCAGAAGCCTACGTAGCAGAAACACATTCTTAAAATCTCTGACAGAAATCTCCTTTCCTCTTCACTCAGAAAACTCAGAACTCACACCCATCTCGCAGCACAAACTCAGAAGGCAGGGAAGTGCATTCTGGGCGGAAATCTCAACAGCACTTTCCTCAGATCTTCCCTCAGCTTTAACCATTTTTATAGCTCCCACGTATTCCTCCTCCTGAAATGGGAGCTGTGACTGCTGCTCCCCTGAGGTGGCGCTAGCGCTCAGCCTCAAGCCCCTAACTCAGCTCTACCTCCTACAGAACACACATGAAAAGAGAAACTGATCACACTCTTCACAAAAAATGGAAGAAAAAACAACAACAACAAACAGTGTAGGACAGAAAGGAGAGAGCTCTGAGTCTGGACTGATAATATTCCACCTTTGAATCAAAGGCCAATTAGAAATCAGAGAAATTGCAGTGTAAAGTAATAAATCCTGATAGTTCACAGAATTCTCTAAACAAACAAAAAAATCCCTTCTAGTTAGTCATTAGAAAGGAGTGGAAGATTTCACGCTTCAGAGAGTACATTAGAAGACAGATTTTCTATTTACAACTAAAGTTGGTGACTTTCTAGATTAAATACTTTATAGAGTTCAGAGATTTGGAAGAATTGTCATAACTGCAGCATTTGGGTGTGTTTATTAAAAAAATACACCCTGTGAAATCTTTTAAAATTCCAAAGTGATGGTAATTATCCACTCAAGACTTGGACCGAGTATCTTTTTCAGCAGTAACACCAGTTGTGACAGCTGCTTCCCTGACAGCACAAAGGGAACGCTCTGTCGATTCACTCGGCACTCAGTGGGAAGACTGGAGCTCTGTTAACAAAGGGGAAATCTGTTCTGTTTTCAAAACAAGGAGTCTTGTTTTCTCCCCCATTTTTATGCAGCTAATGAAAAGTGAGAGAGCTGAGGTCAGTTTTCTATCTTTACTTGAGAAGAAAATGAATTGCTTCCCAGAAACATGTAAGAATAGCACAGCACACAAGATCAGACATCATTTTGTCTTACGTGCCCAAAATACTTCAGGCAACTTAATTTAATAGAGCATTATTATGTTGCCATGTTTCACTAAAAATTCCAACCTCTGTCCAAATTCAGTACGATAGGATTTTTATTCATAATTAGCAATTTAGTAAACAAGTGCGCCACATGTTTTGCTAGAATATGGTGAACTGCTCAAACTGAGTCACTACACAAACTTGAAACTTCAATTTCCTTTGCTAACGACAAGGACAACCGTGCATCTATCTGCATTTAGCCTTGGCTTATAATCTTACAGTCACCTTAAACCAACAGACAAAATTACATTATCTCTTAAAACAGGACAGAGAGGGAGCCCCTAACATGGCCTGTGGTGGAGAGTGTGCAGCTGAAGAAAGAAGATTCTTCCAGGCTGCAACCCACCTCTGAAACAAACCTCAGATGGAATACCACCATAAGCACTGAGAAACCACGGGTAGAAGAGCACTTTTTTTAAGCACAGGCTACCTGGTTGCCAAGTTAAAGTTGCTTTGATTTAATTCATTTCGTTCTGACTGTAGAACACAGGTAAACCATTATGCCAAAGGGAAGAAATACATCTGGAATGCAACACAACAGCAGATCCAATGTTATAAATCACACGGACACACATTAGTAGCAGGACAGGGAAAATTTTCCTCCTCCAAAACAACATGAACAGAACAGCACACTCAGCACTTTGTAGTTAACATAAATGGAAACTCGCTGACATGGATCTACTGCTCCTGAGAGACACGTGACAAAGGAGCAAATGTGAAATAAATCTTTAACAGAAAACATGAAGTTCAGGTTTTGGAGGGCAGAAAGAGTGAGAGAGGAGAAGGAAAAGCACTTTAAAAAAAACCTCAGCTCATATCTCTAGGAATAGAAACATCTGTAAGCTGTTGTATTCTCACCAAGGGAGCAAGAGTGGAGTTCGTGGGTGAAAATAAAAATAAATGTGAAAGACTGAAGGTACTAAATGATGACTGTATTAAAACAGTACTTTAAAAACAAGAAAGAAGCTCAGCTTTGCACGGTGCACAATGTGAGGGACAGCACTACCTGCCAATACAGAAGGTTCACTGACTTCAGTACAGTCAGTATTTCATATTTGTTCACCCTGTGGGAAGAACCGTACTCAGGTAAAATGCACAGGGCATAATGCAACATACAGCACCTCCAACTTTAAATTTCTTTGTAGCCTCAGGCCTTCTATCAATGCATATTCAGCAGAATACGGTGAGAGAGCAAAACAGGCTCATCTTTACCAGACATATCAATTTAGCAAGACCACACAGAAAATCCAACAGAACTGATTATTATTCGATAATAGGAATAGAATTTTTACTCTGTGAAACTTCTAGCAGACATCTGTTAGAGTAAGCCTGAAAAAAAAGAAAATTAAATATAGTAAAAATCCATGCCACTGAGTACTGCAAAGCAGCTAGATACTGTTTTATTACTTACCCATTTGGCTAGAGCTTCTTTGATAGTTGTTGCTTTTGCCTAAAACAAACAAATTAAAATGAATGTTCATTGCAAATTTTCAACTGGCTTCTTCACTTCTCCCCTTTTTCTTTTCCTGTCCTGCTTTTCCCCTCTCTTCCACCACTTCCCTGCAGGATCTTCCTCTAGCTGATGCTCGGAAGCTACGACTCCTAGAGTGGCTCTTCATTTTATTTTGGGGAACTCGGAAGCATTTTCAGAAGTAATAAGCTGGACTTCTGAGAGCACATTATTCTACTGACTTTATTCTCTTGCCCAGCTTGGAGCATAATCTGGGCACTGTCACCTCTGACAGTGAAATTCAACTGAATTCAAGGGCATTAGAAATTACTGCACTGAAAAATGTGGTCTGACACTCTTATGAAAACACACTATCACTGTGCATTAGTAATCTCCTGCTCATCTGTGAATAGACAGAATGATAAAGCCTGTTAGAATTCACTGGGGAAAAGAAGATACCTCTTACCAAAAAATTAAGAGCAATCTGAAATGTGTATATTTCTTTTTTTTCTAACAATTTTGTCATCAAATCACGTAACATGAACACATATGTTATCAGTTAAAAACAATCTGAGTGCTCCTGTAGGAGGCTCTTCAAGGTTTGACTCACTGAGCAACCTTTAGGTGCCACTAACTTTCAACTTTTCTGCCTCACATCAGTCCCATTACAACCAGATGGCAATATCCATAACAGTAGTATGAAGAGAAACTGATATATCCTGAACACATTCAAAGACATTTTTCAAGTTAAAAAGGCTCCAGAGACCGACATCCCACCAGCACTGACCAACAGCCTCCTTCCTAGCAAGCCAGTGTAGCACAACCACACATGGCAGCTTTTCTGGTCATCAGATCCCCTCAAAAATGGGAGAGGGAAGGAAAAAAGGAAAAAAAAAGAAAAAGAAACATAGCTAAGAAACTACTGCCAAAAATCTCAGGGGAATTCACCCCAGGTCACAGAGCTTTAATACCAGATACTTTAGACCACTGAAAGTTCTGGACTCAGTGGTAAAAGACCCATGATAGCTGCCAAGAGAACAGCTACAGGCACAGAATGCCCAGCGACACTTATACTCATCCAGACCAAGGACTTTGAGCTTCATCTTGTCTGTCCCACACAGCAGCCAGCTCCAGGCCCAGCTGCAGACAGGGGGTGAACTTCTGCCACAACACAGCCTCCTTGGCGCCTGCTGCAAGCCAACCCAAGTGATCACCTCTTGCTCGGAACACAACCCCAGCTCCTGCTCCAGCAGTCTTCCTGAGACTCCAATTAGCAGCCATAGCAGTGTGACAGCTAAGCCAAGTGGCTTCTAGTTGTTTCTTTTTTCAGATGGGAAGTTTCCAGCACTTTTCCACAGTTCTGCTAGCTCACTGTTGCACTATTTGAGGCCATGGCCTCAGTCCCTCACAGAGCCTCCTGCTGTCCCAGCTCCAGGCATAAAACCAGACCAGATTTAAAGCGGAGAACCAGGTGCACACAGAAACAATCAGCACAGGGCTTATCAAGAGAACGTGTGCCAATGACTTTGTATTGCTCTTTGAAGCGCACTGGAAATTTCCCTAGATAAGCAGCCTCCTGCGGCAGAAGGCACTATGGCTGATGGGGAAGCCTCCCTCGGAAGGCTGCTTTCGGAGTCCCCAGATGGATACTGAACAACCTGCTGCAGGAATGGAGGTGAAAGAAAGTCACACAGCCTCAAGAGCCATCAGAGGCTGAAGCGGACACCTGAGACATCGCCATCAGGGCTCCAGGAACAAGAAATATAACATCTTAGCAGAAAACAAATGTATTTAAGCTATAATGGTTGAAATATTCTTCTTCCCACAAAGAGGTCTTTTGCGCACGGGGCGTACCGACACCAAGCATTTACAAACTTCGGTCCCGCCAAGACACCGGCGAGGCGCTGCCTTCGCTTGCATCCATTTTTCGGCAGTCAGGAGCGGGTCGGAGCCGCCCGGCAGGAGAAAGCAGGCCCGTCCGTGCGGCACCGCAGACGCCGCCGCCCCACAGCCGAACGCCGGGAGCACCTCTCACGCGGCGGCACCGCAGCATCCGCGGGCGGGATTCCTCCGCTCCCGCCGCCGCGAAGCCTCCCGGAGCCCCGCTTCCCAGGGCACGGCGAGGCCGCACCGCCCGTCCCACGCGAGCACCGCTTGGGGACGGCGCCGAGGGACCGCCACCGCCCTGCCTCGCTCGCTCTCGGCCCGGAGCGGGGCCCCCCGCCGCCGCGTCTCGGGGACGCCCCAGCACCGTCTCCCCAAGCCGCCGGCCTTCCCCGCGCGCGCGGCCCTCCTCCCCCCGCCCGGCTCTGACGGGACCCACCATCGCCGTCGCTACCGTCGACGCTCCGGTTGCTAGGGCACGGCCGTCTCCCGCGCATGCGCGGCGCCGCGGACGCGTCGGGGCCGAGGGGCCGAGCAAGGAGGCCGCGCCTGGCGACCGCGGAGCTCCGCCGCCGCGCGCGGGCCCGGCCCGGAAGTCGCGTAGGGGGCGCTCCGCGACGCATTGTGGGACGCGGCGCAGGGGCTGCCGCGGTCCTCAAGCCCGGCCCGGCTCCGGTACCGACAACAGAAAGGCCACGCCCCGCCTCCGTCGCCGTGCGCTTTTTATTGAATTAAAATCGCTCTGTGAAAGTTACAGCGGTTGGCGGGGGACGACCCTTGCCCGGGCCGCCCCTCACGGAGCCGGCGCCCCCCCGGCTGCTGCCCGCGCTTCTTCAGCCCTAAAGCGGGTCCGGATCCCCACGTTGCCTTCGCCTCCTTCGTGCGGCACCTCCGCGCCCGGCTCATCAGGTGAATCCAGCCGTCGGAGAAACGCTACGGGACGTCTGCCGTGGAAGGCATGCAAACGATGTAAGTGATACTTGAGCCGGGCACCCAGCTTAGCTTTCCTTCGCTTCGGGCAGTGGCTGCGCCTGTCTTTGCGGTGTCTGTAAAGTAGTTTTGGTCTCCCAGCAGCGATGTGAAATACAAAACACTAGTACAAAAACTGGTCGGTTTCCTACAAGCCATCTAGTGAATGTTCATGTTCAGAAGCATCCTGACCTGTCCACCAAAGTATCTCCACAGTAAAATAATAACATTTTATTTAAACAAGGGAGGAGAAATAAAGATACCTCATTGCCAAACAAATGAGCTACTCAAAACACAGTATCTAATTCTCACACTGCCTTGCTTTTAAGTAAGTACTTTATTTGTCTTTAAATCGCAGGTACCTGATGATATCTAATATTGAATTACTTTAAGGGCTTGATCTTTTAAAACAAAGTTCGGAGACTTTTAAGCTACCTGTCATGGTTTGGGTTTATTTTTGTCCATCTCATTTCCGAGTCTCCAGCTTGCAGTGCTGCACAGCAACTGATGAACCGTGGTCAGACTGCAGTACGGAGACAGGTATCAGTCCTGAGCGGGTCATGAGTGTTAAGGCAGGTCGTTTGTACTGGCAAGGACAGACAGAACAAGAAACCTATATGCAACCCTTTTCTCAATAGCTGCAACTTGGAAGAAAGGAAGGGCAGTAAGGATGAGCAGTGCCTCAAGGTGCACATCACAGCAGGATGTGCTGTGGGACTCCTGGGGCAGCTAGGATGAGTGGAGGTCCGAGCATCAGATAAGGCTCTGCAAAGGCTCTTCAGCCAGAGAGTTGAGGAAGGCTGGGTGTGAGGACATCTTTGCTGGAGTTAAGTGGATGAAGTTTATCTTGTAAGGAGTGTATGGTTAAATAACTGGCAGTGATGGTGTGTGGAGAACAAGTGACTTAACTCAAATGATAAGGAGTAATATGAGCTGCAGAAAGCTAATCAGGCCTGAACATAATGGTAGTCAACTGGAGAGAAAAGATCCCTGAGAGCAGAGCAAAAGTCACTATCGTTTATGACGGTTTTGTTTCTTTTTGGGCAGCTCTGAAACAGGTCTGACTTGGAAGGAGAATTCTATCAGTTGAAGCCCCTATTAAATAGGCCTTCAGCATTGGCAAGACCCTCGTCACAGACAAGAGTCATTTGGGAAGAAATTGTTTCTTTCTACCTAAATGGTAGAGAACAATAAGATACTAGGATTAATTAGTATGAAAAACAATCTCAGGCAGGCTGGGTCAGAAGATCCCAGATTACCCTTTTCTTTAGTATTATTTTGTATTATGATCATTACTGCAAGAGGACAGCTTTTTACAACCTGTCTCACAGTCTTCTACTTGCCAGCTCTTCTGTCTCTCACCTTCCTTCCTAATAACAGCTGTCAGCATCTGTTGACACCATTAACGAAGAGTTCCACACGTAATTAAACTGTAGCTTAATAGCAAGTGTTAATTATTTAAAACAAGTAATGAGAGAAGCAAGATTTGCAGATGGTAATAACTGCATTTAACTGTGCTACACAACACAATATCAGTACTCCCAAGACTCAACTGCCCACCCAAGGCATTACAGGAACAGATGGTTACATCCCCAATTCAGGACACCACTGGTGCTGCCTGCCTCTATAGTTGGAAGTACTCTTCCCTTTCTGGATTTAAGCATAGCTGTTGTTGGAAAGAGGCAAGATTGTTTCCAACAGAAGACCACTGTTTCAGGCCAATGTATAAGAAACTTATTAAAATGAAGATCCCCAGCTTTGTGCAAGTAGAAAACACATCCAAAGTACCAAAGTGTATGGCTATAAATCAGAAAGTTCTAGGCTAAAATAATCTGAGACCCGAAGCCAGAATCATTCATCATTTTGATACCAAAGTTCATGGCCCACAGGTTGCCAATGTTCTCCCAGGTGAAAAACAATCTCTCATTTCTAAGGGTACAGGCTGGCAGTGAAGTTCTTTGATTCATAAATACTGAAGCAAGAAAGCCTCTATCAGAAAGCACTTTCTTCAGACACTTGTTTCTTGATAGCATGACCAGTTCAGACCCAAATTTGTACTACAGTGCAGCCTACTTATTATCACTTCACTTCTCTTCGGCATACCTACTTAAAGTAACTTGGGCTAGTGCAAATCAATCCCTTTCTGTCTTGATTTATATATGTAACTGTCATTTGGCTATTTCGCATTTCAGAGCTTTTCTCAGTCAACACCTCCAATTCTCCAGTCATTGTGGCAGCTCAAGCTCAGCGACAACAACTTACAGGTGCTGAAGTGTTCATCCCAGATGCAAGTGCAGAAACTCCCGAATCTTTCTCCAGGAGTGTTCCTGGGCATGAGCGTGCGCTTTGCTCTCTCCACCCCCCAACACAGGCACCCCCAGAACACGATCCAGAGCTACCTGACAAAATGGAGTAGAAGGAGGATCGATTCGGTGGCCTGCTCCTGGATAACTCAGCAGTTCAAAGTTTTCTTTCCCATGCTGGCGTAGGCGCCCAATTGCTAGCTCAGCGTATAAGGAGCTCTTCCACATACGATCAGCTTCCCCTACTACTAGGAGAAAGTGACCTTCTGCTTTTTCTATGGGGATTGTGCAAGAGGAATTGGCAGGATTTGCTGGGTCATCCAGAGCTTCAAAAGTGTCAAATACACCAGTGTCAGAAACGCTGACCTTATTCATATCAAAACGCAGCCCAGGCAGAGTTGTCTCACCATAATGGAGGTCTGCAACCGTGTTCGAACTACAGCCGGAGATACAGACAGCAGCCACTACTTCTGGTAGGAAGGTGATCATGGAGAGTGCTAATTCTGCACCTTTCCCAGTCCCAATCACTCCAACTCCTGGCCCCTTCACCTTCAGATTAAGATGCGGTTGCAGGGAAGAGAGGAAGAAAGGAATAAATACATGTTATAATAGGGTTAGCCGTTAAATGTCTTTGAAGTTGTGTTATTAAAAAGAAAAAAAGTTAATTATTGATGTGACCTGTTGGAAAGCTATAGCCTGGACCCAGACTTCTTCAGAGCCAATAATAAATGTCAAACACAGTAAAATAACACTGGTATCACATTTGTGCTAGGAACAACAAGTACAATCACTTGGAACTCAACCGCTGTGTATTTTCTTGCAAATATTTTCCCCCAAACAGGTAGCAGGAAATTCAAATACAGTCAATTACAAAATATGTCCCTGGCACATAAAGTCATCTCACAAATGACATTTGAGAATTAGATATGTATTCAGCCTTTTCCTGTTCTAGCCTGGAGAGTAAAACAAAGGAACATCTCAAGTTATCAAATCAAATCATCTGTAGCACTGAGCAGTGCTGTGCCACCCTCTTGTAAGCTAACTGCTTTCATTAAAACAACAAACAAAACCCCACATAATCACCACATACGTACATCACCACTGTTCCAGCTGAAGGTTGTTCCAGCACTTCATTGTCCTCGTGATCAGCATTTGTCAATTTTCCAATGTGCATTTATTTAATGGCCTGCTTGTGGTGGAAGAAATACACTCTGCAGTGATACGCATTGCTGCCTACGTAGGACCTACACTTCTTCCATTACGGAGCCTAAATCTGCCCAAAGACATTCCAAGAAAATCACTGCCACCACGTGGGCATGGCTACCAAATCTTCCCTAGTTCCTTGTCTGGAGAGATCTCTCCTTACACTCACCTTTGGGTGACGCTGTAGAAATCTAGCTGCCTCCTCAAAGTACTCAAGTTTAAATTCTTTCATGACCTTAGGCAGATCTTCAAAGTCAAAATATGGCAGAGAAAGAGCTGCAAAACCACGGGTAGCCAGGAGACTGGATCTAAATTCAACCAAACCTCCTTCATCACCATACATGTCAATGACTCCTGGAAAGGGGCCATCCCCTGGATTGAGAAGAGGTACAGAGCACAAGTTATCAAACAGGACTCTAAGAAGTATCTAGCTAAGTTCGAAAATCAAAATATAGAAAGCATTAGATGTTTTCTGTAACTACTCATAAATTTTCCATTTGTACAGCTGAGATTACAGACTGGTGCTGTGTGTGACTTCAGCTAATTCAGGTTCTGAGCTTCCTATGAAAGTAAGAGAACAGCTAAACATATTTTGTTAAAAAAACTGTTTTCTCAGTGTATTTTGCAACGATCTTAAACTCTCACCCTCAGAACAATCATGCTTCAAATCAGCTCTTTTTCCCACAAAGAAGCCATTCCTTAATTAGCAAAGTGAAAACACGTTACTCATGAGGCAATAGCATTAAGGCCAAGGATATACAAATCCCGAAATAAGGCACACCAACAAAAGCACAGCAGAGACACCCACTGCAGGATGAAATCAGCTCAACTCACTCGCTCTATCTCGGCATCAGCACTGTCACAGCCAGCAGCCAAATTGCTATTGCAAGTGTGAAATGACAGAGTAAAACTGAGAGCCGCGTGGGTGCACTTAGGTGTGTGTGACTGATGCACAGATAAACATGCATATATGTGCTTGCCCTGTAAAACTACAGGGATTTCCAGAACCACAACTTCAAGCAACCATGATTTTGCAGTGAAGTTTGTGTTGTTTATATTTCAGTCTGTTATTCTAACAGATTTTGTGTTAAAAGCTCTTGCAACCATAAAGAGCCCGGGTATTTTGGGGGTTTATTCTGGGGAGGTGTAGTGTCTTGCCACCAGATGTCACCACTGACAGATTCAGACCCAGATCACAGCTCTCATTAGAAAAAGTACCCTTTTGTGCAAGAGTGCATTGAGCCTCTGGCATTATTTTTATGCTGCAAAGACCTCTGATGTTTCAAGGTGCTTAAGAAGATTTGGGCAAGACACGTTAGATTGGAGAAACCTCCTAAAGAAATGCAAAAAAAGTCAGAAAAGTGCTGAAACATGCTTTTGGGTTCTTTGTCAGTTCCAAAACTTCTCATTAAAGTTCAGTATTCTGTATGAGAGCAAAAACAGTAGCATTCTTTTTCTCACCCCTACACATTCTAGTGAGAATGTGCAAGCAGGACACAGTCAAGGTTATCTTCTCTTTCATGAAGATAACCTTCAACTTACACGAGGACACCCAACTGCCTTCCTGAATGCCTGCAAAGCCCAAGCGTAGTTTCTCCACAGTTCACAAAAAAGCAGGATAACTTTCTAGACAACTTTATTACTACTTAAAAAAGATTACAGCCTGTAACTTTATAACTGAAATGAGAAATATCTTTCATACCATAATTGCAGCACAAACCCATTTACGTAATCTCACTTTTACCAAGGATGGCTGACCTTTAAGGTTCCTTTCTCAACAATCCCTGAAGCAAAGAAAGATACGGTGGTAATGTCGTAACTGGATCCTTTATTTAAAAGGATGCCAGCATCATTTAAGCAATGATCTCGGACTTTTCCATAGTATTACAACACCAGACTTTCTGAAGGGAAAAATACAGTTCCAGATTGCAGATCTCTGGATTTCCACTGAGTTCAGCAGAAATTCAGCTCGTTCTCTAAGGCAGGATGTATCAACCACATCTCAGCGTCAGATATTTCAGAATGCTGACTAAACATTTGATCAAACATTCAAAGTCCAATCTATGTTGGGTTTTTTTTTTCCTTCTTTAGCAGACTTTGGATCCGTACCTAAAAGGTTAATAAAGATTACTGGTTTGGAAATCATTCACCAAGATTTTAATCCCTGATAATTGTAGCAGTGCTTACAGGATTTGCAGAACCAAGCTATTCCAGAGGCAATACGGATGGCAGTTCTCACAGTACAACAGCCAGTGAAACACAGAAGTTTAAATCATATCTGAAGCATTCCAACACCACCAGCAGTGTAAGGTTTCAACTTCCAGCAGCCCATCGGAATGTCACACCTCATAGAACACAGCCATCCCACGGGGAGAACAGGCAGAGCTTCTTCAGATAACGATTTGTATTTATACACAGAACAACAGAACTTGCTAGAACTTGCTAAACTAGCAGCTTAGCTTGAGCTCTGGCGTAACAGAACCGTAATGCTTTATTACAGAGTCTCCTCTGCGGCTCTGCTTATCGGCATATGCTTTGCAGGGAGAAAAATTGCCTCTTACACTTAATCCTCAGGATAAAATCCTGCACAGAGGCTCACACGGTCAAAGCCTATCACCTTTCCTGAGCGTTATGGGTTCCGAGAGCTCAGGAAAGAAACCACAATCTATAGAATCTCCCAGCCCGAGAGCAGCGGCGTGGAAAACGACAAGCCTTCATCTCGCTCAGCTTCCACCCACGCCAGAGGCACCTGCCCGCGCCTGCGCTGCTGACCGGCACGGAGCAGCGTCCCCAGAAGAAGGCGACTGTCCTCGGGCGGCCTTCGGTGCTGCTCTGGAACACGGACGCCCCCGGTGACCCCCGTTCCGGGCAGAAGCCGGGCCCCACTCACCCGGCGGCAGGAAGAGAGAGCCCCTCACGCCGCCCTCCTTCAGCCGAATCCTCCTGACGCCGGGGGCCGTGAACCACCTCTCCACCTCGGCCTTGGCCATCACCGGCCCGTGGATGGCGCCGGACTGGCTGTGGCCCCGGTGAACCAACATCTCCACCTTCATCGGGATGCCGGTGCTGCGGGGGACGAGCCGCTGGTACGGCCTCTCCATGCCCGCGGGCGCCAGGCTCCAGAAGAGCCCCATGGGCTCCACGCCGGTGTAGTCCCCGCCGTGCGAGGCGTCCGTGCCCAGGTGCAGCTCGCCGCGGCCGTCCGCTCGGTAGTGCGCGCACGACTGGAAGAGGCAGCCCCGCTCGTCGGACGCCACCGCCCGCAGCGTCACCGGCTGCCCCGGGCCCAGCCCCGCAACCCGCGTGTCCACCCGCTCGTCCGCCAGCCCGGCCGCGGGGGTCACGGCCACGCTGACCGCCCTGCGCGCCGGGGCGCGGCGCACCGCCCACGCGGGGGCCTTGGCGGCGACCGCCGCTCTCCACATGACGGCAGCGCGGGGACGAGAGCCACAGAGCGGACGGCGCCGACGGCGGTAACGGCCGCCCCCGCCAGGCAGCCTCAATCGAGAGCGGAGCCCTCCCGACCGGCGGGCGTTCCTGCGGCGCCGGCGGCTCGGGGCGGCCTCGCTCACCGCCCGCCCCCGCGCAGCGTCCCGCCCGCCGGGAGCCGGGGGTGTGGGCGCGCGGCAGAGGGGCTGCCGGATCCCCGCCCTCCCGCCGCGTCCCGTCCCGCGTGCACAAACCAAGCTGTGTTCGAGTTAACGTTTCACTTTAATGAATTAGAAAAGCGCGGAGAGTGCAAGGTGCGTTAATAACCCGTGGAAATGACGCGCAAGTCGAACGCTGGATACAGCCAGTTAGCTGCGTGCGCTCAGCCTGCCGCTGTAAGGCACTGAAGGGTTTTTCAGGTAACCGCGAAGAGTCGCCAGCACTTCTCTAACAACATTCAGTGCTTTCTCTTTCACGTGCGTGCTCGGGAGCCAAAAACTGCTCGGCATCTCCAGAACAGAACCCCACTGCTCCCCACGCCTCCTAGAAAGCCAGAGGGGAAGCCTACCAGTTCTAGTATGTATACCCAGAATGCACTTTTGGGCTGTGGGCTGTTGTCATCTCTCCCTGGAGACGTGCTAGATGCTAGATCTCAAAATGGACAGAGTTAAGGCAGACACACAACTTAGTGACATGAGATTACTGGATGTTGATAGAGGGAACAGCTGCTTTCAGACAAAAAAGAAGTGCACTGTCTCCAGTAAGGACAGCAGCATCCAACACACTTCTTATAAGGAAGACTTACAAGGTAAATAAATTTTCATCCCACTTCTCAGCTGATTTCTTTCCACTTAAACTTGCATTCAAAACAGTCCCAGCCTTGTCATCATCATGCTTCCACATCCCTCCCACACTACACACAATGGGAGGCCAAGATATCACTGGGTGTTAGAGGAAGGTGTGGAGAGGATGCAACTCTCAGCCACCACCTGCTTGGGAAAAAAAACCAACTGTTTATTCTCTGATGTTCTTTGCTCTCATTCAGAGCCAATTAACAAAACAACTGTGAAACACAGAATGTGAAAAAATGTGAAACACTAGCATCTTCCTCTGTACAGTAACCCAAATCACATCATAACTTATTGGCTGTCCTGAAAGGCTCACCATTAAGATGTCTGTGGAAGAAAGCCTGGATCTGCTGCCAGGAGTCTATCTGTGCCTCACAGTGCGCCTTGGGCTCCCCACCCCACATCACAGGCATGCCAACCAGCAGGTGCATTGAGGCAGCACACATTGGGAAAAAAGGGGGTTCAATATAATGTCCTGCTCCAGGATAACAGATTATCTCAGGCTTTTCCTTCCCATGAGCTTGCAAACGTTTGCTCCCCTCAATTGCAAAGAATTCGCTTTTCCAGTTGTGATCATCCTGGCCAACGACAAACAAGAAGCGACACGTAGCTTTCTCCAAAGGGATAAAGCTTTGGCGGTCAGGCCCTTCTAAGGGATTGTTAAGTGCATCGATGATATCACCGATCCCAGACTTGTTGACCTTGATACGTTTTGTGTTGGCACCGAGGGGCGGGATGGTGACGTCCTTGTAGCGGACCACTGCGCCCACGTTTGCCACCGAGCCATTGATCACAGCGGTGGCCGTGATGCCCTTCAGGAAGGAGGCCATTGAAATGCATAAATCACCCCCCTTGGAGAAACCGAGCAACCCAATCCCGGGACCTTTAACCTGGAAGGTAAAGAAACAGAAATCATGATCAGTGAAATATGCAAACCATTTCTTGAAAGTGCTGCCGTGTCAACACAGCCTGTCCTGATCTGCACTGCAGGTATAAGCATCTAAGGTCCTGTGTGCAAGGGACCCTGCAGCACTGTTCTGTGCTTGGCTTATGGCCAGAAGCCCTGCTGAGACTGCAGCAGCATCCTAACAAAACTACAAGGCCTCTTCATTTTCTTTTACACAGACAAACTATAATAGGAAAGCTAAGTGATCTCACAGGGTGCTGAAATTCAGGGTGTCAATGTCACAACAGCTCCTACATTCAAAGACCCTCAGGGCTAAAAAGGCTCTGAGAAAATGCTGAAATTTAGTATCTTTTGTACTTTATCACCAGCATGAGAAGCTCTACACCCACCGAGTCTGAAGCAGAGAAAGGGGGTAATTTGAAAACATGGCTAAAATTTTGCCAAGTGTTAAAAATGTGGCATGAGAGAGGCATCAGTGAAGGTGTTAACAAGAGTCTACAATACTGTTCTCAAGGGAGAGAAGAAAAAGAAAAAAGTGCAAGATTTGGGGCATAGGAGTGGCATATGAAGTTAGGGTTATTGCAACAGAAAGGCCACCAAGGCCTTTATTCATCTTTCTAGGAAGGTATTTATTTTGAGCTCTCCAGAGAGGTCAGACATTGCCATGTGGAATTCTAGCTATTGTCATGTGCAGCTACTTGGAAAAAGATGCAGAGCTAAGCAGGGCTCTCTTCCAGGAGGTGCCACCTTAGGAACTCAGCTGAATTTGCAGCCAGCTACCAAGAAGCACATGCACTACATATCAATATTTGGAGTGACTGTAACTACAATACACAGCAACAAATGTGTATTTATAGACTTCCTTGAGCCTTAGATCACAGAAGCATATCACGTGCTCCAAGGTTAAAAAAGCCATTTAGTCCTCAAGCACATTACATGGAATGTAAACTTAAAAGCCCCACTGGAAGCCTGATGTGCCTCTAGGCAACTGGTTCCCTTGTTAGGACACTGGATTGAACAAAGCAGAAATAACTAGTATGTGACTCCACGTCACTGTGTCACCTGGCCAGTACAAAAGGAAGAGCTGGAATTATCTGCTAGAGAGCCACTGTAATGGGAGTTAAGGATATGAAAGGAATTATTGTCAGTTGACCTGAACAGAGATGCTATTCCAAATACAACAGCTTTGCCCCACTTGCAGGCTGGTAGGAGCTGACTAATGACAGTTCCCTGTAGTTAGGCTGTGTCGGTGTCTATACCAACCTGCTTGTGTTGTAACATATAGTTAACAGCTTCTTCAAAATATTCCAGGTTGATCTCCTTCATCTCTTTGGGGAGATCTTCATAACCATAGAAAGCCAGTGCCAGCACAGCAAAGCCATAGTTGGCCAGCAGGCATGCCCTGTATTCGGGGAGTCCTCCTCCAGTGCCATACAAGTCAATAACTCCTGGAAAGGGACCGTTTCCTGAAAGAGGCCACAAAATGGGACAGCTTGACCCATCATTTCTCATTTATATCCCAAATTCACAGGCCTGGGAATGTGCCTTCAAAAAACCAACCAACCAACCAACCAAAAACAAAAAACACACACAAAAGCACAGAATGGTAGTAAGCATTTCAAATTCTGAACTAGATTTCAGTAAATGACTGCACTGCTTCAAGATTGAACATTAAACAAAGGTACAAAACAGTTGCCTAGCCAATGTTTTACTGAACATAAGGAAACATATGACTGGCAGGGAAAGGATGATAGTCACAGCTAGCTGTCTGTATCATGTAAACTCACTGCAAACATAACAAACTCTGCTCCAAAAATACCCAGGAGGCTTTTCCCCACTGCATTTCTCAAAAAACTGACCCAAAAATCCCATCTGCCATGGTTCCAGCTTCTTAGTTTCAGTGTAAATGCACTATAAATTGTTTATTCTGGCACTAAGGGAAGAAAATATTTGCAACCAACCTTGCCACTCTCATGAGGGAGGCTGAGAGGAACTGCAGGAAACTGAAGACTAAAGGAGGAGGACAGAAGGAAGACTTCCATCTCTGCTTCCACACATGAGTGTGCGGAACTTGGGCAACAACTGGAAACTCACCACCAGCCACAGGGAGTACGAAAGAAGGTGCTGGCTAGGACATGTATGATTGCAGTGTTACAATGGAGAAGATACAAGGGACAGGCAAGGGAAAAAGGCAGGGGAGGGGAAAGTAAGGCATATACTACATAGAGATGCTCCTTGACCACATGGAATCCAGCACAAAACCAGAGACATGCCTGGTGAGCCTCTGGGTCACAGGGAGAATTAAAGGTGTGAATGTGGCGGTGGTGGTGGTGACAGCTGTAAATGAGCACCAGATAAAGATGGGAAATGGGAAGAGGCTTCCTACAGAGAACTAGCATAAGCCTGGGCAACTGCTGGGAAGACAACACAGGATTTGTAAGGCAATCAGGAGTAAGGAGGACCCCAGGGACTACAGGCCGGTGAGTCTTACCTCTGTGCCTGGGAAGATCATGGAACAGATCATTCTGGATGACAGGCATGAACACATGAGAAATGAGCGTGTGATCCGAGACAGCCAGCACGGCTTCACCAGGAGAAGGTCATGCTTGACCAATCTGGTGGCCTTCTATGATGGAGTGACGGCATCAGTGGACAAGGGGAAGGCGACCGATGTCATTTACCTGGACTTGAACAAGGCCTTTGACATGGTCCCCCACCACATACTTATCTCCAAATTGGAGGGACATGGATTTGATGGGTGGACCACCAGATGGATAGGAAACTGGTTGAAAGGCCGCAAACAGAGGGTGGTCATCAATGGCTCTATGTCCAGGTGGAGGCCGGTAATGAGTGGTGTCTCCCAGGGGCTGTCTTGGGACCGGTGCTCTTTAACATCTTTATCAATGACATCGATGACGGAATTGAGTGCACCCTCAGCAAGTTAGCTGACGACACCAAGCTGAGTGGTGCGGTTGATACGGTGGAAGGAAGGGATGCCATTCAGAGGGACCTTGACAGGTTGGAAAAGTGGGCCAGGGTGAACCTAATGAGGTTCAACACGGCAAAGTGCAGAGTTTTGCACTTGGGCCGGAGGAATCCCAGGCATCCATACAGACTGGAAGGAGCGGTCCTTGAGAGCAGCCCTGTGGAGAAGGACCTGGGGGCCTTCATAGATGAAAAGCTTAACATGAGCCAGCAGTGTGCCCTTGCGGCTCAGAAGGCAAATGGTGTCCTGGGCTCCACCAGAAGACGGGTGGCCAGCAGGGACAGGGAGGCGATTGTCCCCCTCTACTCTGCTCTTGTGTGGCCCCATCTGTAATACTGCGTCCAAGTGTGGAGCCCCCAGCAGAAAAGACAGGGAGCTGTTGGAGAGAGTCCAGAGGAGAGCCACAAAGATGATCAGGGGACTGGAGCACCTCCCCTGTGAGGACAGGCTGAGGGAGCTGGGCTTGTTCAGCCTGGAGAAAAGAAGCCTGTGGGGTGACCTCATTGCAGCCTTTCAGTACCTAAAGAGAGCCTACAGAGGGAAGGGGAATCAACTCTTTGAAAGAGTTGAAAGAGAGAGAGTGGTGAGGTGCTGGAACAGGCTGCCCAGAGAGGTCTTGGATGCCCCATCCCTAGAAGTGTTCAAGGCCAGATTGGATGGGTCCCTGGGCAGCCTGGTCTAGTATTAAATGGGGAGGTTGGTGGCCCTGCCTGTGGCAGGGGGGTTGGAGATTCATGATCCTTGAGCTCCCTTCTAACCCTGGCCATTCTGCGATTCTCTGATTCTGTGAATCAGAACTATGACAAAAATGCCATAATCACAAATGTGTGCAATGGTCTGCTTGACTTTCTACTCACAAATGGAGAGAAACAGGGCAAATTCATCAGCAAAAAGAAGCTTGGGCTGCAGCAACTCTGAAATGACTGAGTTGGGGATCTGGAGAAAGGCCAGGAAAGGAACCAACACAGTCAGGACTTAGGACTTTTGCAGAGGAACCCTGTAGCTAAGGTACACAAGGAGGAGCGTGGCAAGCAGGTGAAAGCTGACTGCGCCGATCGGGTTGCGCTGGCCGGCGAGTCCTAATTCTGCGCTGCCCCGGCACCGCGCACAGGGGCCTCCTGGGGAGACACTGCCAAAGGAGGCGGCACCGCGGACAGCGGACGGGGCCGCGCCGGTACTCACCGGGGGG
>NW_024962250.1:9266295-9286292 GCF_019238085.1 Lagopus leucura
CGTCCTCCGCCGCCTGGTACCGGGCGTGGGCCTCGAACAGCTCGCCCGCCTCGTCCCGCAGGGACGCCCGCAGGGTGACCTGCTGCCGCGGGCTGAGGCCCTGCACGGTGATGCCCAGCGGCTCATCGAAGAGGCTGCGGGTGGCTGGTGAGAAGCGGATGGCGGTTGCTGTGGAAGCGAGGCTGCGAGATGTGGGCACCCCAGGGATCTGCAGGAGCTGCGAAGAGAACCTGGGCCAGGAGAGCCAGCTCTGCCAGCAGTGGGAGACCTGTCGGCACGCCGTGAGGGCAGTCATCTGCCCTGTGGCCCCAGGTCGCTTCACACTGTTTGCATGTGGGCTGGAGCTTTTTGTACAAGCGCTGCTTCCCACACACAGGGAGGAGAATCCTGGGCAGGGACTGCGTGGGCCCATTCTGGCTGTGAGGTTTTCAAGGCTGCCTGGAGCTGTGACTGCAGCCCTGTTGCTGTCTGTGGTAAGGCATGCTCAGTGCTCTGACATCATAGGAGCATTTCCAAAGGCTTTCAGCTCTGCCCAGCACTGGCAGTTGATTTACAGTGTGCAAATATGCTGTGGCGGTGATCCTCAAACCAGGGCTGCTGATAATTGCTCCTTGCAGGACTGGACACAGTTTCTCCCACAGGCTCTCCCTGCCATCTCCCAAACAAGCAGTTGGCTCCCTACAAGACAGGTTTCTGTTTTGCTGCCTGCAGACCTGCAGACAATGGACACCACACACTGGGAGCATTATGGCAGCTTGCTTCTGCCTGCTCCCTCATGAACTGCTGCCCAGGGCAAGCCCACCCCTAAGAAACAATCCTAACATAGCATGGTTGTCTTCAGCCAACTGTAGGCGTGGAACAGTCTTGCACCTCTCACCAGATGATGGCAACTTTTATGAGAGAGAGCATTGTTAGCGTGAGGGCGTTGGCTGGGTCTGTCAAGAGAATCAATTACAAAATACGCTGGGTAGGGAAGGGAGTTTCATTTCTAATTCTCTTTTGCCAGTTCTGATCTCTTGCATAAGAAAGATTTTTCAATCCAAACACCAAGCTGAAGATAGAAATATTTTGGGAGGAGATTATAGTAAGCAGCAGAGTTTCTTGGATGGTCAGAGCACAGTGGCGCCAGAAATAGAAATTACCAGGCAGAGCATGTCCTTCCAGAGGGCAGGTGAACCCATGGTACAGAGGACACAGCTTTTCCAGAGGGAAGATCTTATTCCCAGCAGCCTGAAAGCTCTTAACTAAGGACACCGGCACATTTCTTCTAACATCCCACATTGTATCCTTCTGCAATTTAGCAGTTGGAGATGTTCCCATTTGAGATGGGGCATTCACTCTATACGTGGTGAAATCTCTGTACCAAAGATCTGAAGATGGTACATAGACGAGGAGACCATAGTTCATTGGAAAGTACAGACATTTATCTGAAGTTCACAAACCACCAGGGAGATAACAGCATATTGCATATGGTCTATGCAGTTAAGATCAATTCAAATACTATTCCTTTTCTCAATGTCTGATTGAGAAAGATCAGGGAAAGCACAGGAAATGTAAATGCAATTCTAGTGGCAGCTGTATGTGAAGTTATTGGGTTTAAATTGGTACAGGAGTGAACAACACTAATTCCATAAATGAAAGGGCATCTGTTAGCTTAGGTCCTTCAGACCTAGGCATGCTCAGGGTAGAACAAAGCTAAATCTCTTGCAGGCATCTTCCTGGTCCTGAGTGAACTTCCAGTGGCCTCGTCCCCAACCTCAGAAGGTCATCTGTTTCAAAATTGACCCCTTGCCACTTGGTACAGTGGTGAGAAAGGAGATTCAGCACAGGGGATTTTCTTTCTTTGAGGTTACAAGGTTTGTGTTTATTTGTTTAATAAAATAATTCCTTTTAGAGAAATAACTTTCCTGTGCAGTGAGGAGGAGAGCAAATGGACTTGTACCTTTAGAGCTTGTTGAGAAGAGCGGTTTCCTCAGTACTTCAAAGGCTGCCTTTAAGACTCGGTCAACTAATGCTGGATTGAATACAACCCGAGCCAAATGCCAGCACAGCTTTTTAGCTGGACTGCACTTGAAGGTAACTGGTGAGGATACTGAGATATGCTGAGGAGTTGCACAGAATGTATAGGGGTGTTGGCACCTGCCAGGTCTTCTGCTGTGTTTGCTTCATGTACCTCAGTACACATCCCTGCCCTGTATTGCTGCACTCCAGCACCTCAGACACTAGTGCTTCTGGAGCAACAGGCACATATAGCAGGCATCTGTTGGCTATATCCCAGGCATACAGTCCAAGCAAGCCTTGCCTTGCCTTATGGCATGCTGAGATTTCCCTGCTATTAGCCATAATTTGGCCTGATTAAACACTTCCCCAGATCCCTCAGAGCAGTGTTTTCAGAGGGCTTGCATCAAGCAGCAGGGGTGACAGTCTACCCTACTGCCTGATGAGACAGGGAAGTTCTGGCTGCTTGGTGAATCCTAGTGCTCCATGGTGGGAATATCTGTGGTCCCCACTGAGATGGTCCTTGTCCATACCATCCTACATGCAGGCAGAGTTACTGCAAGTGAGGGACACCCGCGTGCTGATAGACATTGAGGCTGCTTGGAGCCATAGCTGCGGCTCTGCCAGTGACTGCAGCAGGGCAATCTCATGACAGCTGGTCCTTTGGCACTGTGGGAGCATCTCCAAAGGCTGGCAGCTCTGCTGAGGCCTGGTGTCTCGCTGCCAAACAGGCTGTACCTGCAAATCCTGTTAGGTCGACTGCCACAAGCACTGTTTCCAAATGGCAAGTCCAAATACAAGGCACAAGGTTTTTGATAGCAATCTGCCTTCAGGCTTACTAGTTTTCATCCTTGGAGCAACAGACTCAGAGGAAGGCACAGCTGCAATCCTCCTCCTTTGGATGTTACTGGTATTGTAGTGGCATATCTGTGAGCAGGGATTTACTAGAGAAATATGAGAAACAGCTATAAGTCAGGTCATATGCAGCCATTTCCTAGCTCATGTGGAAGGACTCAAATGTAAGAGTACATCAGATAGCCTGCACTTGGGGGCATGTGTCTTGCAAAAGAAATTAATAGAACAGCTCAGGGAAGTGTTAAATAGCATGGCCACTTCACTGTTGCAAGACAATTCAGTTTGTCACTAGGCCTGAAGTCCTCAATAACATGTCTATAAATATCTAAGGTGTGGGAGGCAAAGGGATGAGGCCAATCTCTTTTCAGCAGTGTGTGGCGATAGGACAAGGGGAAACCGCCACAAACCAAAGCATAGGAAGTTCTGCACAAATGTACCTAAGAACTTCTGCATGGTAAGGGTGATGGAGCACTGGAACAGGCTGCCCAAGGGAACTATGGAGTCTCCTCTGGAGATATTCAAGACCTGTGTGGACACCTACCTGTGCAACCTGGTTTAGGGAGCCTGCCTTGCAGAGGGCTTGGACTAGATGATCTCTAGAGGTCCCTTCCAGCCCCTACAATTCTGTGATTCTGTGATTTAGGCATCTCATTACTTTTCTCAGTGGAAGTCAGCACAGTTATCATGACCAGAAGACCATTGTACATCAAGAAATGAGTGATCCACAGTGATTCACAACTAACCTGAGCACGACTAGGCCTGTGCCACATTGCACATACAGCATGGCCTCCAGGCCTTCTGACTGCAGGACTCACTTGGTCAGCTGTTCTTAACTAGAGAAGTCTGTGAGCAACTCCCATTTGGTACTGGTGAGCATGCTGCCTGCATGGCCTTTCCTGTACAGTAGAATTGTAGGACACTTTGAGTTGAAAGGGACCCACAAGGAGCATGGATTCCATCTCCTGGCTCCACACAAGACCGTGCAAAGTTCAAACCACATATCTGAGAGCACTGTCCAAGCGTTTTTTGAAGGCCTAGTACTGACCTAGCAGGCCTAGTGCTGACCACTGCTCTGGGGAACCTGTGCCAAGGCCCACCAGGGCACCACCTCCTGGTGAAGAACTGTTTCCTAACACCCAACCTGAGTCCCCCCGACACAGGTCCATGTCATTCCCTCAGGTTCTGTCACTGTCACTAGAGAGCAGAGACCAGTGCTGCCCATCCGTTCCCCTTGTGTGGACCTATAGGCCACCACAAAGCCTCCCCTCAGCCCTCTCTGCTCTGGGCTGAACAAACCATGGGACCTCAGCCGCTCCTCACATCTTCCCCTCTAGACTCTTGACTATCTGTGTACCCTTCCTTTGGACATACTCTAACGGCCTATATTGTGGTGCCCAAACCACACAGAGGTCAAGGTGAGGCCACACCAGAACAGAGCAGAGCAAGACAATCCTTCCCCTTACGTAGCTTGCAGTGCTGGGCTTGGTGTACCCAAAGGTACAGTTCACCCTTTTGGCTACCAGGGCATGCTGCTGACTCATGTTCAACTGAGATCAGTCAGAACACCTAGATCCCTTTCCACATGGCTGTTCTCCAGCTTCTTGCTCCCCAGTCTGTGTGTACAGCCAGGGTTGCCCCATCTGAGGTGCAGAATTCAGCACTCGCTCATTAAATTTAATGTGCCTGGTGACTGCCCAGCCCTCTAATTTGTCAAGATCCCTTTGCAAGGCCTCTCCACCCTTAGGAGAGTCAACAGCTCCTCCCAGTTTATTATCAACAGCAAATAACTTGTTAGATATTAACAGTGCAGCAAGTTTTCTTGCACACATCATTTCTCCCCGATTATAAACATGAGCTGTTTCCCTTAAGAAAATCCAGTAGTAAGTTCAGTGACCAACAGAGAAGGATTTCTGCTACGTGCTATCTGCATAGCACTGTGTACATGGGTCAGAGTCCTGTCTGATGCTCAGTATCTAAATGGACCTGAAACTATCAGTGCTCTTAACGTTAGCTCAAATAGCATTTTTAAATTGTTACCTCGCCAAGTCTTAGTCTTTCTTACTGGGATCACAACCAAACAGCACCTCCCTGCAAATACAGTGACCATCACTAGATATGAATGTAAGCAGTAAGAGTACTTCCCACTGTCACACAGGCTGCTTTACAATACTTGAAAAACACTAACAGTTTACAGACTGTAAAAAAAGTTCATTGCTTTCTGAAGTTACTTAACGTGTAGTAATATGGCTGGCAAAGCAATGCACAGATCTGCTCTTAAAGCAGATGCTTATTTTAATCACAACACATCGTTTCTCTACTCAGGTCAAAGCCCTTCTGTTCCCAGGTCAGATGCTGAGATCAGACTGTGCATTAACACCCAGCAGCTGTAATGTGAAAACAAGAGACAGTATTTTCTAAACAAATGCATTTTTATTTTGTTAAAAAATAAAAAAGAGTTACACTTGCACCAGTGGCTTCTTAGTAGTCAGAATGCCCTTCTCAAACAGGAGCGTAGCTAGAGAAATCTTGTCCTCCAAGGCATCACATGGGAGGGTATCCACACTGACGTGGTTTGGATAGGAGGACAGGAGAAATTCAATACTGTCTGTGTACTCAGGATCTATCTCAAGGTACTTGGGGTCTTCCTTATGATACACTCTTGAGTTTTCTGTTGTGTAATATAGCATCACACCTGCTTCTTCATTGCACAATCTAACAATGCCATGATGGAGAAGACGTACTTCTGTGTCTTTTGTTATTAGTATATCAACATTACGGGGCCTTCCATCATGCCACCAGGCTGGAAAGCCATACACGCTCAGCTGTTTCTCACTTTGTGTAAGCACTGGTGGGAGACAGTCGTGAAGAAACGACTTAGCCCTCTGATCCATGGCAGCATCAATGGGTGCATAGTCAACAAGTTTCTTTATCAGGTGCTGCACCTTCTCCACAAACGCTGTTCGGCGAGCATCGATGGCATCTGAGTTGGCAACCCCCATGTACCCCAGGCAGTCCATGGGAAGCCCTTGCCGGTACTCAAGGTCCTCCTCCAGGGCCATCTGCAGGGCAGCAGGAAGAAGCTTCTCCAAGAAGTCTCCCCAGGAGTTCCTCTGATAGGAGGACACTGTAATGTGGAGCGAGTGTGCATCTGGCAGACAGTCGGCCTGGTGGATAAAGCCCCGGGGAAAGTATAGGAGGTCTCCAGCCTCCAGCACCACTTCCAGCAGGGGCTCACCAAGCTCCGCCTGCGTGAGGTTTGCACTGGAGAACTGGGGCAGTGCCTCTGAGCTCGTCTGGGGGCCGTAAACGCGCCAGTGCTTCTTGCCCTCCAGCTGCAGAACGAAGGCCTCAATGTCGTCGTAGTGAGGGGCGAAGCCCTGTGTGCCTGGTGGCGTGAGGTAGGTGTTGGCCCCAGCCATGCTCCCAAAGTGCTCCTGCAGGACAGCGAGGAAGTGCCAGACAGTGGTGGAGAAAGCCTGGGGGCTGAGGAGCCGCAGAGAGCACCCGTTCTGGTAAAAGTCCCAGACAATGGCAGGCAGCGCCCGGCCCACGGGGTTGTGCGTCTCCCGCACCCCCTCAGCATAGCTGGTCACGTCCAGGTGGGTCCCGAAGCGCACATCACCACTGCGCAGAATGGCATCGAAGTCAGCCGTGGAGAACAGCCCCGCGTAGTAGCCGGGGTCACCCCGCTGCACGAGCAGCGGCGCCTGCTCCCAGTGCCGCCTCACGAACTCCTCCGGTGCCACCGGTGCCACCAGCCACCGGAACAGCTCTGCCGCCCTCCGCCGGCTGTCCTCCAGCCGCCCCAGCCGCCGCAGCAGCCCCAACACGCCTCCGCCGCCCGGGCTCTTTGCGGGGTCTCCGGGCGGCTTTGCTTCGGGGTTCCCGACCAGAGTCTTGGCCCGCGAACCGCCCGAGATTGTCAAAGGGCCTCCGAGCGACTTGGTTTCGAGGTTTCCGGCCGGAGCGTTGGTCGCAGCGCTGGCCGGAGAGCCGCTCGGTTTCGTCTTAAGGTCTCCCTGCTTGGCTTCGGGGCTCCCGGCCCGCTCCACGCGGTTGGGGACGGCGGCGCTCTGCGGCGGGGCAGCCCGCTCCGGGCCGCCTCCTCCCGCCGCGCCACGCCTCAGCCGCGCTTTATTCCGCTTACCGCCCGCAGGCAGCGGCGTCCCGCGGCGGCGCCGCTCCAGTCGCCCAGGCCCCGCCGCCCGGCGGTACACCGAAAGCGCCGAGAGCCGTCCCACCCGCTGCCGCTCCTCCGCGCCGCACGCCGCCATGGCCGCCACGCAGCCCCGCCCCTCCCGGCGCGGCTGCTTCCGGCGGAGGTTGGGGGATGAGTGCCGGGCCTCGCGGGAGCGCGGGCAGCGCAGGTTGGCCTCGGTTCCCCCTAACAAAGGGCTGCCCTGTCACGCCGTGTACCCTTTTGCCACGTTCGCTCCCTGCATAACCGGCACGCTTGTCAGTCTGCGCTCTCTCCGTTCCTCCGCTGTGCTCGGAGCTCGGAACAGAATGGCGGTGCCGGCCCTCTGCTCTCAGTGGCTGCCGAAGCGGGAAAGGAGAGGCGCCGTGCCCGCCGGGCGCTGCTCGGGAGCGCGTGGAAAATGGCGCCGCGTTTATACGTGGGTGCGTTTCTGATCACGAGCAGACTTCAGGAGCAGAGACTCGCCGTACGGTGCTTCCGTGAGAGGAATCTCTGGCGGACTCAGAATTGTGGCAATGGATTTTGCATGGGAGATGTATCTCCGGTGACTCCGTTAGCCTCGGGTGTTTAAGGAGCAATTACCCACGCGTGCTGCTGGTTCATAGAGGTGGCGTTACTCTCACGTAGACCTGAATATCGGCGTCTGCTGAACGTAAATAAGCAGCTAATGCTCCCGGGGCACGTGCAAGTCGCTTGCGTGCGCCACGCAGCGTAAATAACAGGCCAGGGCTGGAAGGAGAATTTGGACCCGACACTCCTGACCTCCCTTCGGCATCGCCAGGGTCTCCGCCGGCAGCCTGCAGCGGCCTGGGCTCATGGAGCTCTGTTAGAGCTGCGCGGCGGTTCCCGGGGCTCCGTGCCGTGCCGTGCCGGCAGGTGGCAGGGCAGCTCGGCGCTCCGCAATGCCGCTCCGCCCGCTGCCGCGTGGGGAATGCCCTCGGCGGGGTTACTGCCGCGGGTGGGGTTCCAAATGGGAGGGAAGGGAAAGCGGGCTGCGCGTCCGTGTGCTGTGAGGGAAGGGAGGGGTGAGCGCTGCGTTTCAAGCCGCTCTTTGTTTTCCAAGGTTAAGCCCCGCTTACCAGAATAATCTTATCAGCTGAAACCGTATCGGCGGAGCTGGGCCCTGCACAAAACCAAGATGCAGCAGCTTTGAAATACAGTAGAAGTTTGGCTATTGTATGCTTAAATTGTATGTAAGCATGGCTAAGTAGGCTTTGGGGGCAAAAAGACCTTTGAAAGCTCCGGGCTTGTGAGGTGTTGTTTGTGTTACTGTTTAATTTACTCAAGTGTAAACGTTTCTCAGAAGCTGAGTGCTTGTGCGGAGCCTGACCCGAGCTGCTCTGAGCAGTGGCGCTGAGTCCGGCAGTGCTGTCCTGGGTGTTTATCAGCCCGCTGGGTTCAAAGTCTCACTCCGGGGCTCAGATCTTGGCACAGATGTCTCCTTCTGATGCTGACAGATAGATGACTGCCATTGGAGTTCTTGATGTGTAATGAAGTCCCAAAGTGAAGGATGTGGTAGCAAATAAGGGTAGTGAGATCTGTGTAACACATTTCTTCTGACAGTTGAGCCTTTCTAATAGTAGAGGCTTTCAAGAAAGAAGCGTGTTGCTATTTTTTCTGTGCCACATAAGAAAGGATTTTGACTTAAGGCACAAAGAGGGAGCTTTAATATCGCTTAAAGAATACTCAGATGGTTGTCTAGGAATAGCCAAAAGGTCTCCATGCTGTTTCCATTCATTGTCCAATATTTCAAGGGAATTTGTCATAAAGAAAGTAGTGTGTCACGTAAAGCTCTTTAAATAAACATAGGGAAAGTAGCACAGATCTTTGCATGATTAGGTGGTCCCCAGCTGCCTCTCATATAGACATAGTAGCAACTGGAGGCTCAATTAAGTGTCTTAATTAGAATTTAGCACAAAGTCACTGAGATGTTATCAGTATATAGACTGCATTGCCAAGAGCCACACACATTTTATTTAAGAGGACATAAAAAATGTGTGCAATACAACTCATTAAAGAGTCACAAATGAATTCAGAAGAAGTAAGGAAATGGCACCTCAAAGAGATGCAGGGCTTATTTGATGTATTACCCTTTTACCACTTATGATTCAAAGAATTGAAATCTTAAATTTGAAGAGCAGATCATATAAGGCCTGATCCTGCAAAGCTACGATCCATCTTTGCTGGTAAGTGGAAAAGGTAAAATTCTTTGCATGATGAGGCTTATTCCACAATTTTCCCTTCTCTGTTCACCGCAATGCACACTGCCCGGCACATTCACTTTGTCCCTGGCAAACTGCTAATGTAAATCGGTCACTGTTAGAAAGTTAAACTAGGTTTAATCCTTTTTCTCATGATCATTTTGCTGGCAGCCTTGCTCTTGCACTGTCGGTTTTGTTCTTGTGCCAAAAGCAATACCCAGTAAGGAAAAAGAACATTTCAAGCCTTCACTAACAGGTTTCCTCAACTAGAGCCCTGACAGTCTTTCTCATACAGCCCAATGACATCCAGTATGTCATCACTGGAAGGACACTGGGCAGGATTGTGAAGCCTGCTCCTCTTTGTGAAAGCTATAAAGTTCACTGCCAGATAACAAGACTAAAAGCTAATTCAGGAACTGTTTCTCAAGAGCTATCCTCTGGGCTGCTCATCAGAGTGAATGCATTCACTCACTGAAGCATCTCTTGGCAGAGATTTTGGCCTATCTCCAGCTGTTTCTCTTTTCTCAGTGATTTTCTTATTTGGTGACTGGTTGCGGTCTTTAATCCTGGTTCTCTGGCACACAGAGCCCCACTGAGAAAATAAGCCTTCCCTGCCATGCAGTAGTCCAATTAAAACAAGTTTATAAAAATAATACTTACAAGATCCAGGCTGCCCTATGAAATTATCTTTTTGGAGGGAACTGGAAGCACAGATATATCCTCTCATCCTACGTGACACTAAAATACACTCTTTGTAACTTGAAGCTGAAATTACATAAAATATTTGAGTAGGACCTTCTACTGAGCTGTCACCTCATTCCTACTGGGATCACAGGGCTTACTTTGTAAGCATTTTGAAAGCATTTTCATGAGGGTTTTTTGTGCTCTTAATATATGTCATCCAGCATGTGGTAGCGCTGAGCAGATACCATCTGCAGTGACTCCGTGGGCAGTGACTAAACACAAAGCTGCAGACTCTGAGACTCCAATCTTCTCGCTTTTCAGCAGGAGGAGAAAAGTAAACGGCCATGAAAATCCATGTCATAAAATGGAAGCAAAGAGAATCTGAATGAAGTATTTGCCCTGTAAGATTACTCACACACAGATGATTGAGATAAAAGGGATAGTCAGACTGTTCTGCATGCGTTGTGTGTCTGGTGGTAGAGAATATGCTTTGCACTGTACAGAGCTGGCTCTTGGCGAGCTGTTTGGGTGAGGCTTCTCTGTGGAAGAAAGAATATAAAGAATTCTTACTATTCAGATCCTTGCCTTATTATGATAACTGCAAAGCGTTTTACATTACCAGTATATATGCCCACTGTTTCAAAAGGAGCATGTAGCAGTTCTGATGTATAGTAGTGCCATTCAGCAGTTGGTTCTCTGGTACATTTCTCATTCTCAGAAATCATGTAAAAATCTTCATCTCATCTTTCATGATAAGTGGGCAAAAAAAAGCTGTACTGATTTTTTTCTGAGGCATTCTGAAGTCACTCCCTCATCTCTGACGCAGCACCACCAAGATGGCAATGTCCATACAAACAGGATGTTTTGGTTTAGCAACCATATTGTTCAGGTCTGCTCACTGAACAACAGGAGAAAGCCTGCATGTAACACTTTGATTTTTACTTCCCATAGCAGATTTGTATTGCTACTAGAGGCAGTCTTTTTGAAATAGTTTTGAACATTTTCAGTGCTCAGTCACACAAAAAAAAACTCTCACATTTTACCTCTGATGTCAAAAAGGTGGAATTCCTCTGGGGTGAGTGCAGTTATAGCAACATAAAAATGCTTATGTTGTAGTATTTATACTGGTATGGCTTGTTCCTAGAAGGGGTAGTATTACAGTGCGATTAGAGAAGGGAGATTTAATCGCCAACATTGTTTTAGGTAGCCAATAGGAAGGGATGATGTTAAGCCTCTGGGTATCTGCGCTGAGGACATGGAATTTGTATTATCATGAGCGCGTGTGTAATATACTCTCAGCTCCTTAGGGGATAGCAAACTATCCTGCTGTCCCAGTGAGACCAGAAAGGATCTTGTCTAAAATGGTACCGCTATCAGGAGCCCGTGGGCACAACATACACAGCCAGCTCCACAGAATGCTCTTCTCTTAAAAGGTGGGAAAGAAGCAGTAGGGCTGGATATCTTTGATGTGCTATCATGTCTCTTCCATTTCTTTGTTACTAAAAAAAACTAAAGCACCCTCAAGCCCTGCTTCCAATATAAGACCTTGGAGAACTAATTTTCATCGCAGCTCTGTGCATGAAGACTGACTGTACAGAGAGAGACCCACAGGTCAGTGTAGCAATTGTGCCTTTTGCTGTGTTGGATGCTCAGCTGGTTCTGTTAAGGTGACCTCTAGGGTCATCTTCCTTTCCTTTCCCACCAAAACAACCCCTTTCCCTTTAGTCACCGATGACTATATGGGGAGCTGGGGAGATACAAATAGCTGAGCAGACAAGTAGTATAGCAACAAATCAAATTAAATCTCTAATAAATATTTGTGAAAGCTACATCTAGCTGAAGCACATACAGGAACTTTAGTTACAATAGGATGTCCTATCCTTTTCTTTACTTGTCCTCAGATCATTCTCATTTAAGAGCAGAGTGTCTTTATAATACAAAGATGCTTAGAAATTGCTTAGAAATTGAAGTGTAATGTACCATGCTTTATCAAAAACATTGTCACAGGCCCAGAGGTAATGAATATTATGAAGAATTAAACCAAAGTCATGGGGAATGCAACATATTAAAGGCTATGCCAGGTCAGAAATGATTCCAAGTTTTGTAACTACACAGGATCTTCGGGCTGGTAGAAATGTCTGCCTAGCCATTTTGGGACACTGGCTGAAACGTCGCTGCATTGTGCTGCTGTCTGAGAGCAGCGCTCTGAAAATATCAGAGGCAGCTGTGAGAAGGAGAGCAGCTATTTGCTTTGGTTTTGCATTCTGAGCAGAGTGATGTGAGATGTAAGAATATTTCTTAGTTTAATTCTCAAACGTGGTGACTTGAGGGGACAGAGCATCAGTCTGAAACTGAGTTTGGGTCATCCTCCTGCTTCTGTCCCAGCACCTCCAACGTAAATGATTTTTGCACACCGTGTTTTGAAATGAGCACTGCTTCCAGTTCCCTTATGTTCTGTTCTGGTGTGTGCCAGATCACATTATAGCCCATGTTCTTTGTCGCTCTTTCTTCGCTTGATTCAGGAACAAAGAGGAGCATGGGGTACTGGTGCATGCAGGGAGGAGATAGTGGAGATAATGAGATAATGATCCAGAGAAACCTTAGGTAATCTTTGCATTTCAATTTCCCGAGGTGTTGTGTTTGTCGGTTTATTTATTTATTTATTTGCTTATTTATTTTCCAGCTGAATGCTCCAGGACCTATTTCAGCTTGCATTTTGGATCAAGTAGCCATTCGAATGCCCGGTGAGAGGAGGCAGGGGCTGGGAACAGTCAGCCCAGGTAAAGTGCTTCAGCCTGACCGGATAAGAGCTGTCAGCCTTGGGGTGTCTGCCATGCATGGCACAGCCTCCCTGCTTTGAAAGCAGTGGCACGCCTGTGCTTTTTTGCACTGGGGAGGGAGGCCGGGGGACAACATTTTGGGCCTTAAGAGTGGACCGCTCACATTTTCCCTGTAACCCAGACTCCAGCTGATGGGAGACATCTGTGGAGAAAACGGTGCATTTTATCGTGGCCAGTGTGGAAGGAAGTGGTTCTTAGGGGCGGCTGACTGGGTAACCGAGGGGTAACCTGGGGTGGCACTGGGCCCCGTGGCAGCACTGCTCTTCCACTCGGCCCCACCAGCTGCCTCCGCCATGCTGCCGCCGGCCCGGGGCTCCCCCTGCGTGGGCCTTTTACAGCCCTCACACGGGGAAGGCACCCGACCTGCGGAAAAGCCAGGACAGCGATAGCGAGGGATGCTTCTGGCAACACGACGCTCCTTGGCCCCCCTCCGCACGGCTGCCGCAGCTGACATCTGCCCGCAGGGGTGACTGCTTTTGTAGGGAGGGAAGGAAGCCGACGGCACAGCGAAACCCGAGAGCCGTTCTTTGCAAGGCAGGGCCGCGCTTGTGGGGCGGCCGCACTGCCCTGAGGGTCTCCAGGCCTGGGCTCGGGGGCAGCAGGCAGATTTGCGCCCGGGCCGCTGCATCGAAGCCCCCGCCACGGCCCGGACGACGCCCGCCCGACCCCCACGTACCCCCAGCTGCCCTCAGTCCCAACGCGGCCTAACGCCGAGCGCGTAGGCGGGCCCTCAGTCGTAGCTGGCACCTCCGGCAGCCTATCGCGGCTCTCCCTTTCACCGCCCCACCCAATCGGGAACGGCAGAATGGAGTGGGGGCGCCAAAGCCCCTGAGTGAATAAAACACTCGGGGGCCCGTGGGCGGAGAGGGGCGGGGCCGGAGCTTTGACGGGAAGCGGCGCGCGGCCATCCCAGGGCAGAGCGACGGGAAGGGCGGCCAATGGGCGGCCGGGATGGGCGTGGCGGGCGGCGGGGACGGGAGCCGCCGTGGGGAGGGGGGAGCGGCGGCGCCGCTCAGTGGCGACGGGCGGCCGAGGAGGCGCCGGAGGGAGGTGGCTGCGGCCGGCAGGTGAGCGCCTCTGGGCCGCGGGGCGGGGTGAGGCCGGGCCGGAGCCGCGGCGGGCGAGGGGCCGCGGGGGGGATCGCGGGCACGGGGCGGCGGAGCCTGAGGGGATCGGCGGGGGGGCACGCGGGCGGCGGCGCCCCGGGGAAGTATGTGAGGGGCCGGGGGAGGCGGCGACGCCCTGCGGCGCCCGCCCTGGGGCGGGGGGCCGCTGGCCGGGCACGGGGTGGGGCGCCGAGCGCGGCGCAGGTGGAGCTGGCGGGGGCGGCCGCGAGGGCCCGGCGGCGGGTGGAGAGACCCCGGAGCCCCCGGCCCCGTGGAGCGGCCCGCGACGTTTCCTGCTCCTCCGCCGGCTGCCCGAGCCCTCATCCGGGCCCGGCACCCGGCCGAGGGTCCCCCGCTGCCGCCCGGCCCGAGCCGCTTTGCAGCGGCCCCGGTGCGGACCGGCAGCCCTCAGCCCTTCGACCCCGGCCCGGCGGGGTGCCCTCGCCGTGGGGGAATCCTGTGGGGCCGAGGCGCCCGCCGCTCGGTTCGATGCTCGGCCGGAGCTGTTGAAGCGGCCCTCGAGGTGAGGATCGTGTCTTCCCACCTGGGAGCGCGGCTCTCGGCTTCGCCTTCCTGCGTGGAGCAGCTGCACAATGGGAGCTGTTATCGGGCAGGAGGCGGCGGGGATGGGCGAACGACAGCGTGCGGCTGGGGCCGGAGGGAGCAGCGGGCAGTCGCTGCCCGGCATCGTTTTCAGGAGCTGAGGGAGGGTTAAGCACGGCTCCTGTTGAGAATGTGCTTAACTCATTTTATTCCACCGATGGAAACGAGTCGTCCTGGTGAGCGACGTGGTGCATCCCTGAGAGGAGAGCCCCTGCTTCGCAGCAGCCCTGCTCTGAAGCTCCCTCGGCCCGGTGGGTTTATGTAACCTGCTCATTAGTGCTCCGTGAAATGATTAGGGAGCTCTTGCTCTGATTCCTATTCAGTGTGTGTGTTACTGCGTTATCGAGGGTATTGTCAGTGCTTCGCGATCCAGCCGTCTGGACTGGGAGATGCTTCTAACCACCACAGCGTCTGGCTGTAATGTCGGTGGATTTGGTTTTGTGGTTTTCATTTTTGGCTTTCTTGCCTCTCCAGCTGAGGTCCAGCATGGGGGGCTGAGACGCAAGGCACAGTCATTCCGTTTGGCTGGAGTACTACCCTTGCTATGGCTTGTAGAAATAGTGTAAATATTGAAATGGATTTCTGACTCATCACTTCTATTTGACTTATTGATCTATGGTTACTGCGAACACGCTCTCTACGATTATGCAGAAGTTAATAGTTACCATAGAGCAGCAGAATTGTTTTTCTGCTCATTAGTGTGTTTTCCATTTCTTCATCTCTTGGCAATTCTCTGTGGAAATGTTGCTTTTTTTTTTTTTTTTTTTTTTTCTCCCTAGCAAAAATCTCATGGAAGGAATACAAAAAATAATGTGAGCAAAGTCCAAGAGAACAAATGTGAGATGCGTTCATCCTTGCCCATAATTCTTATGTTGTTTTGATAGCCTGGGTTATGCGACGGTAAACTGTTTCATCTGTAGCTGAGTAAGGTGTTGGTTTTAAGGCTCAGTGAAAACTCTGATTTGTACAGCTCCAAACATAACACATCAAAGAACTTTTCTTTCTTTCTAAAGCCTAAAGAAGAAATGCAATTGAAATAAAATATTTAAATCCTTACTAGCTGAGAACTTATTTTTCAGCCTGGAAATGATTTCCCTGCACTTATTACTGCTCTCAAGTTTGTGGAAGATGAAGACGCTTGTAAACTAGGAATAGTAGACAAATTTATCTCTTATTTTGGTGTCATAAAGCCCTCTGGCATTGCACTAGTAGTTGACAGCATTATGCGTTTAGGAAGAAGAAAAACAAACCAACAAGCCACACTGGGCTCTCAGAGCTCACTGGACCCCCAGCATTACGTTTTGTAGCGTGGTTTAGCTGCTTGGTCTTGGAATGATCTTTAAGTACTTTTCTTTCTCCGGTAATGGGAGTGGTGAGTGAAGAGCTTGCTGAAATAACAGTAAAAATGCATGGAAAAGTACCTACCTCCCCAGTGATAGGGGCTAGAAGGAAAACATGCAGCTTTAACAGTGTTCTTAACACTTGCTTCAGCGCTCCATAGGGCTCTTGAATTCTGCTTGTAGCTGGCTGTATTCTGCTACTAATACTGGTGAAGCTGCATAATATTTAAACAAAAACAAACAAACAAAACCGAAGCACCAAGTTGTCCTAATGTTATAGAAAAATAAGTCTTCTACCTCTGGAAAAGATGTTCTGCAGAACCTTGATGGTGAGGGATTCTTGTGGCAGTCTGAGCTCGTGCAATTGCACTCATCTGACCCTCTGACCTGGTATTTTTTTCTTTTTTAGAGTAGATTAGATGTTATTATAGCATTTTATTAAGCAAGCTTGGTTTACGCTTATGTGAAACTGGGGCTTTAATGTTGATTTTGAGGTTCCTTCAGCAGTGAATACATTGAAATTATAGATACTTGTTCAATCCAAGGATCTTGATTTTGCTGAGTGACATCAGAGCCTGTTGCCTTTCTCCTTCTGTAGAAGACTGAGCATGAACCTGCTCATGCTAAATGTTCTAATGTGTCCTCCAGGGCACTGCCACCAGAGCAGATATCTCTAGTGGTACTTTCACCAAAAAGAATTGTTTATTTGTCACTCCCTCTTTGCTAATCCAGCTGAAAATGGTGGTACAGAAAAATATTTGACTTCATCTGGATCAGCTGCCTGAACAGGCTGTCTGCGTGGCTGTGTGAATGTAACTGCCTGTATGGGGGAGGAGGTTGTGACCTCTTCTCTGAAGCAACTCTCCTAGGTTTGCCTAAGCTCGCCTAGAAACTTGGCAGTTTAAACTGGGGCTGCGGTTGTTCATCCTCCTTCCTGTCCGTGCGTCTTTCCATGCTGGCACGGGAGTCTTTGTGTCTGGGAGTTCAAGTCCGGGAGTGAAGTCAAGCTGGTGTAATGAATTGCTTCTTGCTCTGTTAGGTTTTGGCTGGATCGTGTTTCTGACCATTGGCTCGGTGAGGGTGGTGGTGGGAGGTGGGGCCAGGGTTGATTTAAATTTGCTTGAGGTTTTTTTGGATCTTTGCCCTTCTATCAAATCACCTGGGTTAGCAAAGACCTATGGCAAATTATTTTACGTTGACTTGGCTGATGGAAACTCATACTGGAAAAAGTTCTTCCATTTTTCCCAGCGATGCATTGGTGTGGGCGGCAGCGGCAGCGAGGGGAAGGGCAGCAGCCTCAGAGTGACACAGCTGTGTCTGGGAGAGGATGTGCTCATCTCAGCTGCATCATTTTGATGTTCTGTACAGTGTGTAGTCAAGGCAGATGTTGCATCAGGAACGAGGACTTTCCTAACAAGATCAGGAGGATTATTCTACCATGCAGGAGGCAGCACTCTTCCTTTTTTCATTGACTAAGACTTGTACTGATAAACTCACGAGCATTAATAGACTGCTATCAATCTGGAAGTACAAATGGCATCACATCATGTTAACTGCTGTTGCGCATCCATCCAGAATCCTTTTAACTGTGTTGAAGGAGGCAGATCTGCGAGAGCTGCAGTTGCTCCCCTCAGCACTTGTCTTTGCTGAGCCATTTGCACAGTTGTGATGTTTCATAGTTACCAAACCTGAAGTTTCTATTAGTGATTTATGCATATACGTCTTCTATTTGTGCAGTGTTGAGACTGAAAGCCTGTCAGGACAAATGATCTGTATATGAGGCGTTGGCTGACAGAGGATTGGGGATACCAAACTGTGAAGAAAAAGTGGAGCCACACAGCAGAGTTTGAGGGTTCCTTGTTTTTGGCTTCCTTGGGTGCCAAAGCTGTAGGATTCTTGGGCTGTGATGTTGAAGCCAGACCTAAAATTCTTAGCCTTCTAAGTAAAATGCTATTTGGCTTGGTGATACTTTGACATTCCCAAGGCTTGCAGTTGGCTGATGGGCACTGTGTGCATAGCTGCTGAGCTCAGAGTTACTGGCTTTGCCTTGTGAGCGAGCGCTTCATGGCTGTTAAACTCCTGGGTCTTGGGTTAGCTAATAGCTCTGTGTTGGTTTTAGGTTTTGATGAGGGTAGTCTGCTTTCAAAGACTTCATCAAAGAATTCATCAGCTGTCGAAGTGGGAATCTGGGGGAGCATGGGAGTTGGTTCCTTGGAACAGAGGGATGGCATGAATAGAAGCTGGGTTGACAATTCCAGTCAGTCAGTTCTAAACATCTAGTAACTAATGATGAAGGGGTTGGGGTTGTGCTTTGCGTTTGCATGATATGAGAGGAAAGAAAGTATGTACTTTCCTTCTAATGTACTTAATGGAAATCTTCCAATCTTGTTCTTGGATGTTTTTCTCTGGAGCTCGTTCAGTTTGTTTTGTAGAAACTTCACTGCTTCCTTTGCTTTTTGCTCTAATATTTGCCTCTTGCTCAAGCTGTCAACCTGAGTTCTGTAGATAATGGTCATGGGGTGCTCCTGCTCATCAGACACCGGGTGATGCCCACTCGATTGGTGCCGATCACTGTAACTGCTGCTGAGCCATCTCAGCAGGGAGAGAGATTAATGTGCAGCCATTTCCCCTGGTGTGGATATGTGGAGAGCTTCACTAATATGCTTTTAAGGATGTACTTTTTTTTTTTTTTTTTCTGGTTGTTTTGTTGTCAAAGGCTGCTTAATGTGGTCTTGTGTTGGGCTGGGGGGATGGAGGGTTAGTTTGTTTGTTCCAAATGCCTTTCAACATGGATTTTCCTACATAAAGAGAGCCTGTAAAAAAGCCGCTAGGTCTGTGCAGCCAGGCAGCCCAGTGGAAAGTCGGCCTCGTGCAGGCAGGTGAAGGGCTGCCACTTAATCAGCCTCTATCTTTTTGTCCAGGTATTAATCCATATCCTTTGGTAAAGTACTTGTCGTTGTAACAACCTTTTCATATTTGGTTACGTGTTCTACATTTAAGCTGTGTTTTGGATTTAATATATGCAGTCAGCGCGTAGAAGGCAGTCTGTAAAATTCTCTGGATGCCCTTTGGACAAAGGCCTCGCGTTACTGCAAAATCTGGACTGCTTATCGTTGTGTTTACATGTCTGTAATAGGGTTGTGCAAGATCAGTTTTCTCTTCAGGCTTTGATTTGTTCGAGTAAATTCTGAGATGGCCTGAGGGCTCCTCTACCAGTTTGGGAGGAGCGGGATTGTCCCTGTGTTTGGCCATTGCTGTGCCATCCCCAGGAGCAGTGGCACGTTTAGGACTTGTAGGATTTCCCTCGGCCCTTTTCCAACCGGAATGCTTCATGACTTTGATTTTCATGAGAAGTTCTCAAAGTCCAAGAGCCTTCTGAATGATGTCGCCCTGATGTTTCTTTTCCTCCACACTGCAATATAAAAGTCTGTGGCTGCACAAAGGCATAAAAGAAAGGCTTGTGAGATTGTTTTAGCGCAAACTTGAACTGCCAAAATAGGTATTTATTTGTTGTGGTGCGGTGGGACGTGGCTCTTTAAAGATGTGTGTGCATAACATTGCCTGATGGACTTCCTCCTCCTTTCAAGTACAGAGTTTGTGCCTCAGAAATGGTAATTCTTGCTTGAACACGAGATGTCCATTAGCTGTTGGCATGTATGTGATACAATTTCATGTTGGTTACCTCACATTTCTGACATAACTCATCAATTTTATTTTGGGATGAGATCAGGTTTTCTCTGTTTCATCCTTGCTTTGGTCTTTGTTTGCTTTGCATACAGGAGGTTGTTCCCAATGTGGTTTGAGTACCCAGACAGCCTGTGGTATTTTGCTCGGGTGCAAACTGGAAATATAATGACTTGCCTACACTATCTGTTGACTTTTAGCTGAGGACCCAATTCCACACATCTTATAGAGTAAACATTACTTGTCATTCAGGTGAAAAACAATTTGGCTCCAGCACATTGCAGTTTAGCGGTTGTGAAATTGGTGTTTTAATGCTGTCGATTTACTTCTTCCCTCCTTGTGTTTGAGGCAGTGCTGAGCGTACAGGTACACTGAATGCCTTGAGGTCCTGGGAAGTGTTACTCTTGTCACACTACTGCTAAGGATGATAAATAAGTTGATCAAAACAATATGTTTTTTTTTTTTTTTTTTTTTTTTTTTTTTTTTTT